>NC_141991.1:10365695-10523682 GCF_049901715.1 Pseudonaja textilis
TGCAGGAAAGAAAACCATAAGGAGAATGGGATTATAATGATACTGAATTAGAAGATGCAACTCAAAGGCTCTGTGTCCTAACTGTAGTTTTCTCTCCTCGCCTCTCCTCGTTGGCCCCAAAATAAGAGTAAAGAGAAAAGTTAAAGTATGCTGTGGTATGCTGAATTATCAGCAAAGGAAATGGACTTTTGGAAACTGTGGGGCCAGAAATATAGTTAGAATAAACATTCCAGGGATGCGTGGGAGACCTCTGCTACATCTGTGTTCCAAATCTCAAAACAGTTACTGCTTCTTGGATATGAAAATAACTGAACTCAAAGTATTTGTCAGTCAAAAGTGTCTTTATGTCACAGAATCTTCTCCCCCAAATCCATGTAAATGTATATAGCATGACAAGAGCTTCAGAGCGAGAGTTTCCTTTTCACTAAAGGAGCCATACTGGTAAGAAGGCTTATAAATGTACAGGCTTTGCTCTTGTGAAGGTGACAAGGGGCTTGCAAAAGCTAAAACAGATTGTATTACATTTACCTGTAATCTTAGATTAACTTAATAAAATACAATTTGTATGGATTTTTTTCTGTCATATAATGAATGATCTTGGGACACATTACAAATGTGCTTATTTTTGGAGGGGCCATAGTTGAGGCTTTTAGAGTCCAGTTTGAACACATTTACTGAAAAGTGGCGTAGTGATACTTCCTAGCATTGTGGAAATATCTGTACCTTTGAGTCTGTTCTTAGCCATATCCACACATGGAACACTTAAAGCAAGTAGGTTTCATAAGAGAAAACTTTGGTAGGGGAAGTGTTATGTCCCACCTTCCAAAAATAAACAGATAAGGCTGAAAGCAGCAGTCCTCGCAAATAAAGGCAGCAACCAGGAATCTTCACTGATAACAGCCGCAGCCAGCCTCCACAAGATAGTCCAAGTTAACAGTCCCAATAAATCCAAGTCCCAACAAGATATTTCAGGTTTAAATCCTCCAAGCCAAAGTCTTCGGTTCTCTTTGCAAACAATTTGTTCCCGACAAGAGTGCAGAGTCATTCCTCTTCCTTTTATAGAGCAGCAGCTAATTACTGATCTGCCCTCCTCCTGTGCTCCCGTTGGTTTCTTCTGACATCCACCCAGCAATTAACTAAATTATTACTTTCACCTAAAGACTCCATAAGTAACCTGATTGAGAAGCCGAGGAGGTTGAAGGTTCAGGCCGGTCCTGCAAATCAAATGTCCTCCCTTGTAACATTCTCATTCAAAACTGCAAGCAAAACTGTTAGGATTCCCTTTTGAAATTCAAACAGTCATTTCACGATCAAATCAAACTACAGGGAGTAACGTTCTCATTCAAAACTGCAAGCAAAACTGTTAAGATTCCCTTTTGAAATTCAACAGTCATTTCACAATCAAATCAAACTAAAGGGAGTAACGTTCCCTGGTTCTGACGTCAATCCACGATCTAACAGTCATCAGATTCAAAGTTCCTAACAGGATTGGACCTTCCAATCACAACAGGGAAGATGGCTATCTTGCCAAGCATCCAAGAGGTCATGAGTCATGAACATGGATGTGATGGTATGACATGGCATGTAGAATACATATGGAAAAGCAGGACAAAAATAATGGGAGTAGCCATCAAAGAACAATGCTGGTCTTATTACCCAATCTTGTTGACGGCAGACACACAGATCTGACAGTCTACTAAGTATGTGCTATCATGTCAGGGTCAACCTTTTGTAATCAGATTTCCTTCAAGAGGATCTGCGCCTCATGTGTTCCTTTAGCAATGCCAATGTTGCACTTGTCACCATGTCCCTCCAGCTTGCTGCTGGTTGTCTAATGTCCCAGCCTTAGAGCCTTTTCCATGTGCAAGTAGGTTTAGGATGAGGAGAAATTTGGCTAGTTTTTACTTCAAAGCTATGACATCCTTCCAGTTTGGCCATCTGTTAGCTTATTATTAAATATTAGAAAGGTTTTGTAAGCTTTCAATGAACTTTAGCCAACATTATTAGTTGTGCCTTTGCCTACTTGAAGTAACAAATCTTTAACACCTTTGTGCACAAGCTTGAAGGGTCAAAAAAGCAATGGTTGAGCACAGGTGTCTAAGAAACCTGGCAAGTAGCTCTTGCTGAAATCAACATATACAAATATTCGGAGGTCATTGGGTGAGGGACAAATATCAAGGTTTCAGAGGCTCCTGCTAGGTTGAGGCTATTTTTCAAATATTGCTCATTAAAATTTCTGGGTCAAACTAGAGAATAAAGGAAAAGATACATAAAAATAAAACAAATTAACTCCATTCTTTTAAAATTGATTTTTAACCACTTTTCTCTCCATTTAAATTCTTTGTTTTCCCCAGTGCAGCGAATCTCTTGGTGTGTCATTATCGACTCCAACCATGGACATATCTTTACATCTCAGTGGAGTCTTCAGCTCTTCTTATTTTGCTTTTTCATTTTCTTTTCTCTGTTTATTCATGATGATCTCTCCCTCCCTCCCTCTCTCTCTTAATATTTGAGATTCATGTTCCTTTTTCACATTGTTGTCCTAAAGGTGCATTATCAAAAAGGCTACTCAGAGAGCTAACAATCAGATGATGACTGCAAAGAACGTAAATACTTCCATTTTCCACCAGTCAGTTAGAACTGAAGAAGCTTCTTGGATGAGAAGTGAAACCTTTTCAAAGAAGAAACTAAGTAATTCCAGTTGTCTTTTGATACAAAATACCTTTGGTAAGTAAGTAAGTAAGTAAGTAAGTAAGTAAGTAAGTAAGTGTTGGAAGAATTATCCTTCTGGCTTCAGTTCCAAGTGGAGAAAAAGACACTGGAAATATGGAGGCTGTTTGGAAAGATGGTTTAATGGTGGACAGGACCACAAGGCTTGGAGCTCTAAAGGAGAATGATCACATGCTTCAAGGTGAAGGAAAAGAGAAGGACTGAGATGCTGAGAGACCCTTAGTTGTAAACCCTCTGTTGGGCCCCACCTTAGTCTTTCCTGTTCCTGTGTAAGAAATGTATCCAATTGGCTGCCAGACTCCCAGGGGTGGAGGCCCTTAGATAACTTTGTCTGCACCACATGGCTTCACCTGAGTTCCAGGCTTGGTTGAGCCTTACTGGATGATGGTGTAATGAAAGGGCTTTAGGCAATTCCTATAGCGCTATCTTTGTTATGTAAAATATTCTGGCCCAGGCCTTAATGGCCCACCCATTAACAAAGGTGGGGGTGAGTTTCTGCTTCTGAGGTGAGTTTCTGCTTCTGAGTTTCAACTCTTTAGGGGAAATATTCTGCCTTTTTAATAGTTCCTAGGATATTTCATTCTTCTAAGAGAGGGGTGGGTGCTAACTTCCTACAAAAAGAAGGAAGGAAGGATCCCCCAAACCAATCACCCTATATCTGATTTCTACTTTTCAGTGGTATTTTCCAGAGAGTTAATGTGTGCATCTTTGTATTTTGGCTTCCTTTACAACAGAGGCACCAGCATATCAAGCAAAAGACTTTTTACATGGAGATATTTTGAAGAAAATGCCCTCAAATCCCCATCTGTAGGCCCTGGCTGCCTTTTGCCTCAGGCTCAGCAACTGTCAGCTGAAACCCCACCTTCAAGGCCTTTAAGCTTTCAAAATCTTTCTTTTGGTTTCTACCTTGTCTCACAGCCTGCTGAGATGAGCTTTAACATTAAAAAGCAAGAAAATGAGGAGATAGGATAGCCTCCTTCTTCTTTTTCCACATTGAAAAAGCTCCCTTTCTTCCCTTCCAGCTCTATCCTGATTCAAATGATTCAGATTGCATTAGGGGGCGCCCTGGGATATGAGAAGGGAACAGGCGCTTCTCTCTTTGGCCACTGGAGGGCAAAGGTTTCGGCTTTCCAGAAGAGGCTGAGAAGGGAGGGACATCACTGAGCCTTGCCTCTCTATAACATTAGCATTTGCTCTCCTTAACCCTTGGAGCTGCTACGGTGGTAAAAAGGCTGCAGGAGAGACTTGCAGGGGAGGGATCCAGGCGTGGTGGGGGGTGGGGTGGGCTCTTCCCATGCAAAGAGGGGCTGAGAAGGGAGAGAGATACATGCCCAGCCGTCTTCCGAATTCAATCCTGGATCGAATGCATGATGGAGGAAACCACCAGGTTCTCAAAAATTCAACCCTGGAACTTCAGGAGCCTCCGATACCAGGAAGCTGAGGGTCCCCGAGGACTTTGCAGCCAACTCCACAACTTTTGTAGGCGATGGCTGAGTCCAGAAAAGCACACCAAAGCCCAGATGCTGGACCTGGTTGTTCTGGAGCAGCTCCTGTTCCTTCTGCCCCCAGAGATGGAGAGCTGGGTGCGGGAATGTGGAGCAGAGACCAGCTCCCAGGCGGTGGCCCTGGCGGAAGGCTTCCTCGTGAGTCAGGCGGAGGAACAGAAGGAGCAGGTTGAGTTGGAGGTGAGGCACTTTTGGGGAGTTCAAAAGGGAATAGAGAATGTGTTTGAATACTTCCCAAACTTCCCTGGAATTCATATGTGAAGATCGTCCCCAAATTCTTGTAGAACATTGTTCCATTGTTTTTTTCACTCAACCTCACTGATGGATATTGGGGGCTTTGAGGTTGTGTTCCGGATATAAGATTCCACTTTATTTCATGTGACGTACATTAATTCTGCTTCTTTTTTTCTTCCTCTGATTTGAAGTGCTGCACTGTGGAGATGAGAGATCCAGAGGGAAAGAAGAACCCATCAAATCCCCCTCAGGAGCTACTTTTCAAGAGGTTGCCTTGGGAAGATCCACGTCGGGACACCTCAGGAGGTAATTGAAGATCCATCTGTCTTATCTTTGCTATCTGTCCTCTTCTATAGAATACCTCCTCTATTTTGTTAATTATGTATTTTGAACTTATTTATTCCTTACAGAGAAACAAAGAATGAAGTTTTCTGGCTTTTCTGATGGACCTCAAAGAGCTGTTGAACCTCCAAATCAAGTAAGAAAGGGAAAACTTATTAGATTTGTGTTCTCCCTTATCTCCTTTTATTTTCCCTCCTTGTTTGTGTTCCTGAGTGACGTAGAAAGCACAATAGTAGGTTCAAGTTGGTCTCAATCAGCAGAGCTTCCTGTATAGAATATTACTGGGACATGATGGTTTGTCATTTCTACCCTCAGGTTCTGGTTAGGAAATGTTTTCAAAGACCACCGTTTAACTTGTTCTGCTACCTTAGGTACCCCCCCCACCCCCAATTGTCTGGAATGCCCTACCTGATTCAGTTGTCTCAGCTACAGATTTTCAGAGTTTCAGTCACAAATTGACTTCCATGGACCTCACTTCATTGTTAAGTGGTCAATATAGGGTACGTGCATAAGTATATTGACGTGCCTATCATCCCTGTCATCGTATTTTTATTCTCTTGTTTTTGTTCTCATTTTTGTTTGATAAATTCCAATAAATAAAATAAATAAAACTATGAGTTTACACGAAGTAATTTTTTCAAAGTCCAAGAATTTTGAATGAACACGTCACATGGCAGTAACTGCAAGATACCCATTCTTCTTGTAATTCTTTGACTTGGAATTTTGCAAGGCTAATGAAAAGTAACTATATGTTCACATTGTCACATTGCCATTTTAAAAAAAGCCTTGTTTATAACCAGTAGTTCAAAAAATAAGCAAATTAAAAAAAGAAAGCAGACTATTAAAATCCAAAAAGAGTGGCCACGTAGTGTATGTAATCAAGGTACTCTGGGATACAAAATATTTTCCAAACTTCTCATTTGTGCCTGAATCCCAGAAGTGGGATTACTTTATTGAATAGCACTAAAGGTTTTGCAGAAACAACTTGATAAAACTTGCCCCAAATATTTCTTCAGTCAAAGGAATTTTCAGATTTGTCCATTTTCTCACCTAAAATTAGGATTTATGTGATGCAGACATTTAACGGTGCATATCTTTGCTTTGGGAATTTGGGATCAATGGAACAGAATGACGGAGTTGGTAGGGATCTTGGAGGTCTTCTAGTCCAACCCCCTGCTTAGACAGGATATCATTTCAAATAAATGGCTGCCCTTTTTTTTTCTGAAACACCCCCAGTGTTGGAGCACCCACTATTTCTGGAGGCAAGTCATTCCACTGATTAATTGCTTCCACTCACAGGATATTTCTCTTTAGTTGTAGGTTGGTTCTTGCCTTGAATGGTTTCCATCCATTGCTTCATGGAACACTGCTATCATGTAACCCCCCTAGTCATTCTGTTCATTAAACTAGACGTACCCAATTCCAGCAACTGTGCTTTATATGTTTTAGCCTCCAGTGCAGTAATAATTTGTGTTGCAGTTCTCTGCACTCCTTCTAGAGTTTCAAGATCTTTTTAACATAGTGGCAACCAAAACTGGATGCAATATTGCTAGCGTGGTCTTACAAAGGCATCATAAAGTGGTACTAACACTTCATGTGATCTTAATTCTATCCCTTTTTAATGCATCCTATGATTTTGTTGCTATTTTTGGCCACTGTAACACAATGCTGACTCATGTTTAAGTGATTGTCTACTAGGACTCCAAAATCCTTGTTGCACTTACTACTTTTGAGCTAAGTATTACCTGTTCTATGCCTGTGCATTTGGTTTTTCTTTTCTGAATGTAGAACCTTACATTTCTCATTGCTAAATTTCATTTTGTTAGATGGTGCCCAATGTGTCGATCCTTCTATATCTCGAGCCTATTTTTTTGAGTGTTGTTATTCCTATCAATTAGGTCTTGTCTGCAAATTTGATGAGTTCCCCTTCTATCTTCTTTTCTAAATCATTGCTGATGATGAACAGATCTTCTGAATCCTCCTGTTGTGTTCTTTTTTCCATGTACAGGAGAGTCTTGTGTCCTTCAAGGAGGTGGCTGTGTATTTCTCTGAGGATGAATGGTCTCAGCTAGATTCTGACCAAAAAGAACTGTATTCGGAAGTCATGCTTGAAAACCATAGGAACGTGATCGCTCTGGGTAAGAGTTTTCTAGTCCCCAATCAGAGAGTTAAAGAAGACAGATTACTCTGATAGTTTTTGTTTTAAAAAAATCACTAATCACATATCGTCTCCTGGGAGGGAGGATAGGATCTGGCCTTCTCGTACGCCAAGGAAGGAAAGAGTTAATGTCTCTTTGCTTAGATGTGCCATTTCTTATCTGTATTTTTTCAATTTTTATTTGAACTTATCTGTGGAGGCTGAAAAGAATGAGGTGTGCTTTTATGTGTCCTCTGGAGATCATGTGAGAGGATTGTGCTGTCATTGTTCTCATTAACTCCTAAATATGGCGCATTAACTCCTCAATGCTAATGGGCAGGCTTTCTGTGACTACGTCCTGCCCCTTTACAAATGCAGAAGAGATTCTACTGTAATACAGGAAGAAGCAACTTCCTCTATCCCTATGCTATCCTGTTCGGTCCTGTCCTATCCTATCCATTATTCTTACTCTGAAACCTCCAAAAATTGTGTGAGTACAGAACTTTCATGCTCAGGCCATGGAAGAGCATTCTCCCAAACCAATTCAAAAATGAAGGCTGCATGCAGTGTGACTCAGAGCATCCTAGGGTATAGGTAATCCCCGAGTTACGACAGTTCATTGAGCAACCATTTGAAGTTAGGACCTAGCCCCCCAAGTACTTAAGACCCAGCCCCCAAATTATAAATTTGGTAGCACTACGGCACTGTAACATTCATCCTCCCCCACTCCCCCCACCCCAGACTAACCTTGTGACAATGTAGTAAGCGTTTCTCTGCTTGTGAGATCACGCATTAAAGGAGTTTAGGGACTATTCTCTGTGAACTGAGACAAGCCCTTTAAAGCTGATCAGGCTTTGGGACAGTGAGGTAGCCTTAACCCAGTCCAATAAATCTTAAGTTTTCTAATTCCTCCTTGGATGTTTCCCCTGATTATTCCTTAATTCAAAACTCACTGAGCGAGATTTGCATATATATAAATAATTGTAAAGAAAGAGATGTTTTCTAGATATTTTCAAAGCTTTCATGACTCATGAATATAGAAACCATCATGTCTATATCACAGCACTGCAGGCATGCAAAATACAACATAATGGAATTTTGGAAAAGTTCAGAACAAAATTTGTTGACTTTCTACAGTTTGATAATTTTCCACTAACATTGTTAATCATTTTCATTTATCTTTTCCTTTGAAGGTAATAATGGGCAGGAGAATCAAGATTCCTGTGAATTGTTCCAAGTGATCAATGCTAAGGATGGAATGGCAACATTTGGAATTCAAATAGCTTTCGAAAGCCATGAGAAAACCCAGTCAAATAATTGGAATCAGAAAAGCTCATCTTCCACTGATACTCTGATGCAAGACTTTCTTGCCCAACAAGAGAAAATAAGGAAAAAATATATTGGGAAAAGTGTGAAGCTAATTAAAGTTAAATCACATGTTAGCAAACATTATTTAAGCCAAAACAAATCAGAAGATCCTATAAGAGGACATGATGAACAAAATTACAATGGGACATTCGTACATTCTCTTGGAAATAACTCTCTTATATCTCAAAAAGTGATTCACAGAAAAAAGAACCCTTATAAATGTTTGGAATGTGGAAAACATTTTAGAACAAGCAGGCAACTTACTTCCCATGAAAGGATTCACACTGGGGAGAAGCTATACAACTGCAGAAAGTATGGTAACAGGTTCAGAAGAGGTACTAATCTTATTTTCCATAAAAGGATCCACTCAGGAGAGAAACCGTATAAATGCATGGAGTGTGGAAAGACCTTTGCTCAAAGTGGTACTCTTATTTCCCATATAATGATCCACACAGGGGAAAAGCCATTTAAATGCATGGAGTGTGGAAAGACCTTTGCTCAAAAAGGTAATCTTATTTCCCATATAATGATCCACACAGGGGAAAAGCCGTTTAAATGCATGGAGTGTGGAAAGACCTTTGCTCAAAAAGGTAATCTTATTTCCCATAAGATGATCCACACCGGGGAGAGGCCATATAAATGCATGGAGTGCGGAAAGACCTTTGCACTCAACAGTAGACTTTGTAATCACAAAAAGATTCACACGGGAGAAAAGCCATTTAAATGCAGGGTGTGTGGAAAGACATTTGCTCAGAGCGGTACTCTTACTTCTCATAACAAAATTCACACAGGAGAGAAGCCATATAAATGCATGGAGTGTGGAAAGACCTTTGCTCAAAAAGGTAATCTTATGTCCCATATAATGATCCACACAGGCGAAAAGCCATTTAAATGTATGGAGTGTGGAAAGACATTTACTCAGAATGGTCATCTTTCTTCTCATATAAGGATCCACGTTCGGGAGAAACTATAGCAATAACAATTCCACTTAGATTTATATACCACTCCATAATGCTTCACTGCACTCTCTGGGAGGTTTACAAAGTCAGCATATTGTCCCCAGAAATCTGAGTCCTCATTTTACTGATCTCAGAAGAATGAAAGGCTGAATCAACCATGAGCCTGTCACAATCAAACTCCTGGCTGTGGGCAATTAGCCTATAGTACTGCGTTCTAACCACTGACCCACCATGTCTCTATAGATTTTTATATGTATGCACATTGTACCTTTTGGATCCCAATGAGACAAGGTTCAATCCAATAAATGAAATTTAATGTGGAGTAACAAAAGATTTTATGCTTGGGCAGGAAAAAGAGATTACAGGAAACCTGGCTGAAAAACAGTAACTGTGAGAGGGAATTTGGAAGTCCAAATGGATAATCACTTAAACATGAGTCACCTGTGTGCCACAGCAGCCAAGAAAAGCTGGTTGTATAAACAGAGGCATACAATCAAAGGCTCAGTAAGGCTACACCTGGAATACTGTATCCAGTTTTGATCATCACATTACAAAAAAGATGGTGAGACTTTGGAAGAATTGCAAAGAAGAGCAGCTCTGAAAACTAAAACAAATTAAGAACAGTTGCAGGATTTCAGTTTGGCTAGTCTAGAGAGAAGAAGGATTAGGAATGACATTATAGCAATATTCCAGTACTTGAGAGGCTGCCACAAAGAGGTCAATTTATTTTCCAAAGCACCAGAGGGCAGGACAAGAAACAATAAATGTGAACTAATCAAGGAGAGAAACAACCTGAAATTACAATGAGGACAATTAACTTATCAATGTCTTTTTAAAGTGAGGTCTCCAGAACAGTATTCCAAATGGGATTTGATTAAAGCCCTATGTAGCGAGTTTAGATGACCTTTTTACTGATGGTGATACATTTGGTGAGGCATCCCAGAATTTTGTTTGCCTTCACAACTGCCTCATTTTGCAGTTCTTTTCTCAGTGCTGTGGTAACTTTGTCCATACAGTTGTGTGAAAAAGTGCTGCTGGAACTCATTTACTCAAAGGCAAAATATTTCTAGAGTTGTGGAAATATGTATACTTTGCATCTGTTCCAAGCTTTGTCCACACATGGAGCATTAAAGCAAGTAGTTTTATTAAGTTCCCTTAACTATCCAGCCTACTGGCCAGCCAAGGTAGTTCTTGACTTACAATAATTTATTAAATAACCATTCAAAATTTTAAATAAATGGTTTTAATTCAGCCAGAACCTGTACTTCAGAAAATCACCACAGTTGCTCTTGTTCAAACAGAAAGAATGGAAGTTGCCTCTGGAATGTGCATGCATTTGTATAAACACACATATATACACACATACATAGACATACTATGCATTCAGAAAGTATTCAGATCCTCTTCACTTTTGTCAATTTTGTTATGCTGCAACCTGATTCTACAGTTGTTGTAATTTATTTTTCTCTCATTAATCTCTGTATATTACACTTTCTGAAAGTACTGTGTGTGTGTGTGTGTGTGTGTGTGTGTGTGTGTGTAATAAAATCAGACTTGCAGAAGTCTCAACCTTTTTTAGTCAAAGGCTTCTCATTGCTAATTACTCATCAGTTACAAAGTCCTGAGGTAAAAGAAAGGCACAGTTTATAGACTGTGATCATTGTTGTTAATGTCCATTTTTCCCCTACACCAATTTTTTCAATGGAATGGGACAACTCACCAAAGCTAAGTCACCATGGCCAACTCACTGCAGGACAACTTGCCATGGGACAATTCAAAAATTATTTAAAAGAATTAAAAAATAATTTTTGTCATTTACATTTCATTTTGTTCCCCCCATAATTTCTTTAATTTTAATATGTCTTGTCCCTGAACAAATTGTCCCGTGGCAAGTTGTCCTTGATAAGTCCCACAGCGAGTTGGCTGTGGCATGTTTTAATATTTGTAATTTCAAGTATGTTGTTCTTGAGTTCACAGTCAATGGAGAAGCAGCAGCTCTGGTATCAAGCCAAAGAGAATCAATCTTATCATTTTGCCCTCTGCACAGGCAGAGATACTCAGTGGAAGATTTCCAAAACAAGGTGTCAGCATTCCAGGAAAAAAAATGTCAGCACCAAAACTCTGAGACAGGCATTTTCTCAAAGTTCCATTTTATTAAAGTTGTCATACTGGCACATCTGGGAAAACCGGAATCTGAGAGTTGTGGGCTTTCATCCAATAATTAAAAATCCCCAAATCCATCCCTTGCACTCATCATTCCATCACATGCCCCAATCACCATACATTCCAACTTAAGAAATACCTTAAACCAGGGGTTGCCAACCTTTTGGACCTCAGAGACCACCAAATTCATAATTTTAAATCCCGGGGACCATTAACATGAATTTTGACTCTCTCCCTCTCTCTCCCTCTCTCTCTCTCTCTCTCTCACACACACACACACACACACACACACACACACACACAAACAGAGGCAGGGGTGGGATTCAAATTTCTTAGCAACTGGTTCTGTGGGCATGGCCTAATTTGTGGGTGTGGCTTGGTAGTCATGTGACAGGCTGGGCATGGCTTGTATGTAAATATTATAAATATGTAAATATTGAATTTTTTATAATAAAAGATCAACTTTTACCCAAAATCAGGCAAAGCAGGCAGGCAGATTGAGTTGCTCACAGAATCACAGATTAATTCAGAGATCTATCTTTCTGCCATTGGCTCCCTGAGTCTGTCACATAAAATTTGCTTGCAAGCAAACCCATACAATTTGCTAGCAAGTGTGGAAAGGGAACTTCATGAGGACAGTGGTGTCACCCAAGCAGGAAAAGCCCAAAGGGAACATCAGGCCAGCCATAAAACAAACTTGCATAGGAAAAGGAATCAAAATAAAAGGTATTAAAGAAGCCTCCTAGACAAAAGCCCAAATAATTAAGAAAACTAGGGAAACAAGAAAAGAAAACCCTTACAAACGCAAGACATGCCAAATCAGCAAAACAAACAGACAAAAGACAAAATATACCACAAAGGAGACAGACAGGAGATTACCACAAAACAAATATAAGAAACCATTAAGCTAAAAGAGATTAGGACGAGACCAATAATACAATCAAACCACCCCGCAAAGTTTGCCTTCTGCACCCCGCGGATTTTACTCTCCAGCGGGAATAAAGACAACTGACAGGATTTAAAACACTAAGAAATACAAACACAAGCACTCACACACAAAAGGAGAAAAGGGTATAAAAATCAGGGACTTACCATACGAAGCTAGCTAGCCCAGGAACGCAGCCTCCTTGCTATCTCTCGCCTTCCTGAAAAATAAAAAAAGATCCAGCTTTCAAGCAGTTGTTCGTATCCTTGCGCCGGAGCTCTCCCAGCGGGAAAATTCAAATCCTCAGAAGAAAGGCATTTTGACAGCCTTTCAACACAAGCAAACTCACAAAATTAACTCACAACACACCATGTATGTAAATATTGATTTTTTTAATAAAAGAACAACTTTTACCCAAAATCAGGCAGAGCAGGCAGGCAGATTAAATTGCTCATAGAATCACTTAGAGATTGGTGTTTCTGCCATCAGCTACCTGAGTCTGCACTGAATAATAGAAGCTTCAGGCTCAGCTCTGCTTTTAGATTAGCTAGAAAGCAAGAAATCTGACGATTTCCTGCTTTCTAGCTAATCTAAAATTCCCGACACAGCAGAACAACTGATGGTCAGGAAAAAAAAGGAAAAATAGCAACTTAGCAGAGTCTGCGGGGAGGGTTCCTGCAGGTCATGTGGGTAGTACAGCCTTGTGTTCCCCCGCAGCCTGGATTAATTGCTTTGGGGGATGCTCTGGGAATGACATTTCTCTGCAATTCACTAAAATTTGCTCACAGACCACCAGTGAGTCGCGACCCACCAGCTGGTGACTACTGCCTTAAACTATTCCTCATCTAGGTGCAGGAATAACATAAACTTGACTGTAAAGAAGAATGTTATTATGTCTAACAATAAACACTCTACAAAATCCCTCCTCCCAATTTCCCAGGCATAGGAATTCGGCAGTGTGGAAGATTCTGGTGCTAATATGACTTCCAAAGCTGACACAAGGAACAAATCTTAGGGATATGATAGCATTAGAAATATAGAAATAGAAAAGAATAGAAATAGAAAACTTTGTCACTTTAAATGTACACTAATCAGCATACATTAAAATGAAATTTTGTTACATCTAGCTCTCAAGGGATAACCATTACGCATATATTGATATATAGACATACATAAATATCACAGTCTAATTCGAGCATATACATCTACATGGCAAAAAAAGAATCCCGTGAATTTACAAGATGGATGGCATAAAGAACAAAGCCGTTACAGAATCTAGTGGTCCTGCTGTAGATACTTTGAAAACTCCTCCCAGAAGGGAGCAATAGAAACAGACTGCGAAGTGTGTGTGTGGGGGGGTCTCTAACAATGCTTCGAGCTCCAAGCACATAGTGCTTATAAGGAGTATCCTGAATAACGGGGAGAGAGAGCTTCCTGTAATCTTCTCAACTGTCCTTACCACTCTATGTATGGACCTTCTATCTGAGGCATATCTATCACCAAACCAAACAGTGATCGTTTGTTAAAACATTTTCAATTGTGCTTCTATAAAAAGTGGCCAGGATAGGAGTATCAGCCTCCAAGAATCCTTCTTCTGTTTCTTTCCAGCTGCCATAGAATGGGGTGGGGGGGAGATTAATTGGGCTTTGTGGGTGGAAGAGTGCTGGAGGAGTTGGTGAAATGTATGTTTTGACTATGCTTACTTGCTTACTGCGCAGATGCTGCCTCTCATCTATTCAAGCCAAGGTCAACGTCCTGGCGTGTCAGATGTCCAAAACACTGCCCGAAGATGCCCCACATGACATTATACACATCTCAGATTGGATGGCCAGTTTGAACTATTGGGGGTGGGTTCATGGAAATAACTTTGTATCTGTGATTTTTGCACCTATTGCCTCAGATCTTGTATTCTTCTGATGCTACCATTTTAATTTTCAGTAAAAGTCCTTTTCTCTATCATAATGGAGTCTAAGGTTTTCTTTCTTGGATTTTGAATGGAGCCTCACCTGACAAGGAGAAAGATGTGCTCTCATCTGATGCAGGAAATGCAAATGCTGGTTTGCACACTTCACTAAAGGTAATTATTTATAATGCAATTTGTAAAAGTAATTCAGATAACCTAAAGGGTGATGGGGAGGCGAAAACTCGTGGGTTGTTTCTCAAGGCCTTGCATTCCCTCTGGCTTTTATCTTCTCCATTGGTCCTATTTTCTAACCAGTTTACTTGCAGACAGGAGGCATGGGGTGGGGGAGGCCATTTTTCAGAGCTGAGGCAAAGGGGAAGAAAAAACCCAGAGAAAGCTGAAGGGAAGACCTCATATAGGAGTTTGGGCAAAAAACTGTGGAGCACGAAGCCAGATGCCACTAGCAAATCTCTTCTGAATAACAGTGTTGGAAGGAACATTGGAGATGTTTTAGTCCAACTCCCTGTTCAAGCAGGAAATCCTACACCATTTCAGACAAATGACTGTCCAATTGTTTCTTAAAACCTGTGCTGGAGCACCCACAATTTCTGGAGGCAAGTTGTTCCACCGATTAATTGTTCTGTCAGGAAATGTATTCTTAGTTCTAGGTTAGTCCACTCCTTGATTAGTTTCCACTGCTTCTTGTTCTGCCTTCAGGTGATTTGGAGGACAACCCCTCTTCTTTGTGGCAATTCTTCTGAGCACTGAAGCTCTTCAGAAGAGAAACCTAGCTGCTTACTCACAAGTCTTCCAGTTTATTTTAATCACACATCTTAATACAACAAAGGATTTCCTACACTTTTCAGATTTGCAACTGACAAGTTCACATGCTTTTCTCAACACACTTAATCTAAGCCCTACACAAATGCCCATCACATTCATTCCTTTCCTTCAATTTAAGCAGCAATATGCTCTACCTGTGATTTTGCTCATTTACAATATTCAATAAAAAAGGAGGAGGAAGAAAGAAAGAAGATAGAATACTAGATTATCAAAAAAGCCAACTCCACTGGTCATATACAATTCGCCCCATGTAGCTGGGAAATCAGACAGTCCTGTGCAGCAGAGAGGAGAGCTTCTCATTGGTTTCACACAGGTTTTGTAGGTGGCAGGGAAGAGTGGCTGTTCAATAGGGCATGAACACCACCCATCTATACACACACTTCAAGCAATGAACAGCAAAAGGCAGACAATAAAAAGACTCCATAAAACAGGAGGGTAACAAGACACTTTTAAAGGGACACAACAGTCCCTCGATCTCCTAAAAAAGGCTCCCTATCTCTGCATGGGCACCTGCATCCACTAGGGTATTGGTCAAGAGAAGGGACTATCAGATGCTTCTGGTTGCCTTAGATTCTATAGAGGCCTTTAGTTTCCTATTCATGTTTCCCTATGAAGTAAATTCCCTACTTAACCCTTAAATAGATATTTTTTCTTTCCACCCCACTCGTGGATTTGACATTTATATTCCTTTTTTACTATTTTACTTCATTTTGCGATTCCACTTTTCTCCAGTCACAGATGAGACGCCGTTTCCCCCTCTTCATTACTCCACCAAGGAGCCTCGTTGTGAGGTAAAAATTTTAGAACGTCCACCAGTTTGAGTTTTTTTCTTTAATTTGGAACTGGTTTTCCTTCCGATATTTCTTTTTCGTCAGCATTATTTCTTTTGTCAGAAGCTGCTACCTGCTCTTTACAATTATTCTTAGGCACCCAGAGCTGAGAATTTGAAAAGAGCAGCTGTGTATATTGAAGTAAAGAAATAAAAATCTACAAAAATTTTCCTGACAGATTTTTTCCCCTCCCTCCGCCGCCACCTTTTTCTGACAGGCAACCAATGAGAAGTCTCTTTACTGTTATTCTCAACGCCCATCATTTCTGCCCTCAGCCTCCCCTCAAAGGCGCGCTCCTCCTTCCCGCCCTTGCAGAGTCCCTGTCACACTGCTCAGAATCCTCCAGGGGGCGCCCTCTGACACGAGAAGGTAACGCCGAGCGCTTCCCATTGGTCCACTGGAGGACGAACGTCACAGCTGGCTTTCCAGAGGAGCCGTGGCATCACTAAACGCTGGCCGCTCTAGGACGCCGGCCTCGCTCGCCTTAACCTTTGTGGCTCCGCAGAAGGCCGGAGAGTCTGCGGGAGAGTCTGGCCGAGGGAAGGCCCCGAGTGGGGTGAGAGGAGGGTCGGCCTTGCGGAGGCCCAGCAGGAGAGGGGAGAAATCGGCCGAAGTAAGGTTGTGTGAACCTGCCTCCCGCAGGGAGACTCGACTAGGCTCTCCAAAGCACACCCTGAAGAAGGGAGGGGGGCTCCTCAACCAGGGTTATTTCCTGGAAATTCATTCGGTTTGTTCGCCTGTTTTGGGTTTGGCAGGTGGTGTGAACCCTACTTGGAGGTAAATGTAGCTCTAGGTTTTAAAAAGGAAGCCCTTTCTTGTAAGTAAAATATATAAATATTCCAAAGTTTAACACGCACACACTTAAGATTCATCTCCAATAGCTTCCACCCCTACACCAGCTCTGAAAAAATACTTCCTTCCATGGGATGAGTGTTGTTCAGCGGTGAAATCTGTATTTTCTAATTCTTGAAATTTCTTTTCCATCTCAGATGTATGAAGTTGGAAGCCGTTTGTACGTCTTCGCATACAGCCAAAGTATCTCATCTAAACTGAACTGCTTGCTGAAGTCACTCCTGCGGAAACAGAAACCATCCTCTGAATGAAAAGGTGTTTCAAGATCTAAAAACATTCCTTGGAGTTACTCCAGAGACAGGATGGAGACACAACTTTTAGCAAGTGAGACAACTAAAAAAGGTCCTTCCGCTGTTCAGGATGGAAGCTGTGGGGAAATCAGGGCAAGTATTGAGCAGGAGATCCTGGAGGAGGAAACCATCATCCATTCAGAAATTCAGCCCTGGAACTTCAGGAGCGTCCAGGAGGCTGAGGGTCCCCGTGGACTTTGCAGTCAACTCCACAAATTTTCCAGGCAATGGCTGAAAAGGGAAAAGTACACCAAAGCGCAGATGCTGGACTTGGTTGTGCTGGAGCAGTTCTTAGCCCTTCTGCCCCCGGAGATGGAGAGCTGGGTGCAGGAGTGTGGAGCAGAAACCAGCTCCCAGGCAGTGGCCCTGGTGGAAGGCCTCCTCCTGAGCCAGGTAGAGGAGCAGAAGGATCAGGTCGAGTTGCAGGTGAGACACTTTCATCTAGGAAGCTCAGAAGGGAATGAGAAATGTTTTTGAACTCCTCCTTCCCAGACTTTTTTGACACTCGTAATATATGGAGATGTCTGGACATGCCTTGTAGATTTGAAGCTAACTCTTGAGCCAGGCTCAGGAGAAGGACCAGGTTGAGTTTCAAGTGAGGGATTTTTTTCTTGGAAGTCCAGAATGGATTTGAAAGGAATAAAGAATGTATTTGAATTCTTCATCCCTTCTTTCCAGATTTCTCTGGCATCTTCTATTTATATAAAAGCGAAATACCACTCACGCATCACCACAAAATCTCTAGAACTGTAAAGCCTACAAACTTGAAATTTGGCACGTATGTTCCTCTTGGCTTCTAGGTGCTCACTAAGAAGGGATTTTTTGAAATGACCATCAGAGCATTAGTATTTCATATATATTAACACGTTCTGATGCTAAGGAGTTCTACTCCTGCTCCCAGCCTGAAAAGAAATCTGTTCCAAATGCAAGATACAAGCAGAGGAGAGGAGTTTCAGTTCCAGTTTTAACTTCACAGCAGCAAACAACTTTAGTGCAGAACAGTTGAGCTAAGCCCGCCCAGGTTCCTTGCTCACACAGCAAATATTGTTTCAGTTTCCAAACAGCCCTCAATTCTCATATACCAACAGGATGCTAGCCAGATGAATACCGATAAATGCTGGTAGACAGAGGCAGATTTTTTTTTTCCTCCACAAAAAATATGCCCGACCAGTTTTGTAGCAAAGCACAGATATTGAGCTAGTTCATAATATATGGAGATGTCACACCAATTCTTGTAGGACATTGTACCATTACTCATTGTAGATTTGAAGCAACCTTTCTTTTCTTACCCACTGTCACTGATGGATGTTTGGAATTCTGATAACATGTTCAGAGTACAAAGAATTTAGTTGATATTGTATGATATCCATTAATTGTTCTTTTAATCCTGTTTCATATTTTTAATCCGCTGTGAAGATCAAGGATATTGAGGAAAGGAGGAATCTAGGAAATATCCCTCCAGAGTTGTTTTTCCGGAGGTTCTCTCAGGAAGATCCAAATCAAGACACCTCAGGAGGTAATCAAAGGTTGCCACATTCCACATAGAAATCTTAGCTCTCTCATTTTATCCGTGTCTTCTGTAGAATACCTCCGCCTAATTTGCTAATTATGCGTTTTAAACTTCTGTATCCCCCAACAGGTCTTCATAGAGGAGATGAAGGAGTGGTTGAACTCCCAAATCAAGTAAGTGGGAGAAATTAGTTTTATTAGATTTGTATTCTCCCTTTCCTCCAGGAAGACCACTCTCTATTTCCATTTTCCTTCCTGTTTGGCCTGGGTTATTTCTGTGTTCTTGAACAATGTGAAAATGGGAATAGTATGATCAAGTTGCTCTCAGCTAGCTTAGCTTTTTCTGAAGACTGTTGTTGGGGCACAGTGGATTACTATTTCCATTGTCATTCTTTTTAAGATTTTTTAAAAATGTAATATTCATGAGACCCCCCCCCACTCACTGTGCATGCACACACGACCCCTGCCATGCGCATGCGACCCCCTGACCCCCCCCTGCTATAAGTGCGTGACTCCCTGCGCATATGTGTATGTCTCCCGCATGCATGTCCCCCCCCCCGTGCATGTGCGGCACATACCCGACAATTGGCTGGCAGGGGGTGCATGTGCAGAGGGTCTGTTCTGGGCGACGACTCGCCTGCTGGCAGAAATGGAGGTAGATGATAGGTCAATCAATATACAGTGGGTTAGTATCACGGAATGGCACTGAAAGTCCTGAAGAATAAATGAAGTTGATAGATATGGTTAAATTACTTCTTCAGGCAAAGGTTTCTGGCTTCATACATTTTCTCAGCTAAACCTCGGATTCCTACCAAGCACAGCCCTGTAAGTTAGCGCATATCTGGTTTGGGAGTTTGGGAACAATGGAGCAGATCTTGCAAATGATCCTGGTCTTGTTCTGTTCTCTTTTTCCCCATATCCAGGTAGGTCCTGTGTCCTTCAGGGAGGTGTCTGTGTATTTCTCTGAGGAAGAATGGTCTCGGCTGGATCCTGACCAAAAAGCACTGTATTGGGAAGTCATGCTGGAAAATCATAGGAACATGGCCTCTCTGGGTAAGGGTTTGCTACTTTGCAATCAGACTGCTTAGGAAGTCATTCTGTAATCAGATCTGTTCTGATCAAGGCTTCCTGAGACCATAGTTAATCACATGCTTAGTCCAAACAACTCTCTTTTTATTTCAACGATGGGAATTATGTTCATTCCCAGTCCGTAATGAGTCCCAAACAGTCTCTCGAGATAAGCACCTACCTTTATCTCCTTTGAATTGCTGCCAACAACTAAAGTGCTAAATTAACTGTAAAAAGCCAACCGGAATACTAAGTCTACACAGAGCTTCAAGTGAACAACGTTGCTTCCTGCAAAGGGTCCTGTCCCTTTGCTCCTCGTTTATGTCTTATGGGAGGGGCCAATCACCTCCAAGCCTTATTCCTGAGTCTTAACTGTTCTTGCCTTCTGGCAGCTCTGCACATGCGCGCACTGGGAACAGGCTCCCCTTATTCCTCTGCCTTGCTGTCAGATTCTGGAGACTCCGGAGTCAGCATATAACTCCCAGATGGCCCTGGCCCCATCTCTGTGTTGGACGCAGGACCCTCATCCTCCCCAGACTCCCAGACTGGCCCTTGTTCTTCCCCACTATCTGACTCTGCTGCCGTCTCCGCAGGCTGCCGGAGGACCACAGAAAGTGCTATCAGCTGCACTGTGGGCAATCATGCTGTTCCCCAAGATTGTGCACCTTGTAGAAAAATGCAAGGCAGCCTTTCTGAGTGAAAGTGGTGGTCCTAGGGCTCATGTTGATAGCCAGGCACCTACCTCAAGCCCAGCCTTGGCTCTACAGCTAAGAGCCCCTGTTCAGGGTGATCTGAATGGGGGAGAGAGATAATAGAGAATTGTTTATCTTTTGTTTTATGTATGTGCGTGATGCCAGCTAAGTCAAGTTAAGTGTCAAACTTTTGATGTGCTGAATCCAAACTTTTTGCCATCTCTGGGCTCAATAGCACCGTTTTCCAATTGTAAATCTGCTTTTGAGACTTAATAGAAGAACTTTTGGTTTCCACCCCTGGAATCATGTAATTTTGGCAAAAGAAAATGATTAACAAAGGGAAGATAGTTTGTATGGGAAGAAAAAGACATGTTTCAAAATTTACTTAGTTGTTACAGGTCTTTCCTGGAATTGGCACCCTTCAATAAATGTTTAGTTTTCTCCTCATTCCTCTTGGACATTTTGTTTCCCCTGATTCTTCTTTAACTCAAATCAGAATAATTCTAAATAAAAAAGGATGTTTGCAATAGTGGTGATTAGGCGAAACAGGATGTTTTAGAACTTTTAATATCTTTTATAGCTCATGCATGTAGGAATTATCATTTCTGTGTCATGCCATTGTAAGAGTGCAAACATGTAATTTGACTAGAATTCAGAGGGGAAATGCATAGTACTTTGATCTTTGGTTTGATCTTTTCCCTAACTTTGCTGTCATTTTCATTTTTCCATCTTTTTTTAAAGGCGATGATGGGAAGGAAAATAAAGATTCCTATGAACTATTACAAGGGAACACTACTGGAGACACAATGGAGACATCTGTAATTGAAATGGAAGTAGAAAGATACGAAGAAAAACAGTCTGACGATTGGAATCAGGAAAGCTCATCTTGCACTGATGCCTCGGTGCAAGACTTCGTGGTCCAAGAAGGGAAAATAGAGGAATATATTGGGGAAAGTGTGAAGCAAATCAAAGACGAAATACATGCAGATGGACACTATTCATCCCAAACTAACGGAGAAGGTAATATATTCAGAGACAATGGGAAAAATTACAACTGGACATTCACTCTTTCTGGTGGAAATAGGTCCCTTACATCTCAAAAAAGGCCCCACACAGAAGAGAAGCAATCTAAAAGTTGGGAATGTGAAGAGACATTTAGAAAAGGCTATCGACTTACTTCCCATAATTGGAACCACACAGGTGAGAAGCCCTATAAATGCAGAGAATGTGGCAAGTGCTTCAGAAGACAGAGTAATCTTAGTACTCATAAAAGGATCCACACAGGGCAGAAGCCACATAAATGCAGAGAATGTGGGAAGGCCTTTGCTTATCCCAGTAAACTTACTACACATGAAATAGTTCACAAAAAGGAGAAGCCCTATAAATGCAGAGAGTGTGGCAAGTGCTTCAGAAGACAGAGTAATCTTAGTTCTCATAAAAGGATCCACACAGGGCAGAAGCCACACAAATGCATGGAGTGTGGGAAGGCCTTTGCTTATCCCAGTAAACTTACTACGCATGAAATAGTTCACAAAAAGGAGAAGCCCTATAAATGCAGAGAGTGTGGTAAGAGCTTCAAAACAAGTAGGTGTTTCACTTTCCACAAAAGAATCCACACAGGGGAAAAACCATATCAATGCACGGAGTGTGGAAAGAACTTTAGGTTGAGGCAGCAGCTTACTTTACATAACTGGATCCACACAGGGCAGAAGCCACATAAATGCAGAGAATGTGGGAAAACCTTTGCTTATCCCAGTAAGCTTACCACACATGAATTAGTTCACAAAAAGGAGAAGCCATATAAATGCAGAGAGTGTGGTAAGAGCTTCAAGACGAGCAGTTATCTTACTTCCCACAAAAGAATCCACACAGGAGAAAAACCCTATCAATGCATGGATTGTGGAAAGAGCTTTAGGTCAAGTCATCAACGTACTTTACATAGCTGGATCCATACCGGTCAGAAGCCATATACATGCATGGAGTGTGGAAAGAACTTTGCTCGGAATAGTTCTCTTACTTTACATAAAAAGATCCACACAGGAGAAGCCATATACATGCAGGGAGTGTGGACAGACCTTTGCTCAGAACAGTTCTCTTACTTTACATAAAAGGATCCACACGGGAGAAGCCATATAAATGCATGGATTGTGAAAAGAACTTTGCTCAGAATAGTTATCTTACTTTACATAAAAGATCCACACAGGAGAAGCCACAGAAATGCATGGAGTGTGGAAAGACTTTTGTTTGGAACAGTCATAAGATGAACCACACAAGGGAGAAACCATATAAATGCAAAGACTGTAGAATGGATTTCTGTGAAAATTCATTGCTTATAAAACATAAAAGGACCCACGTGGGGAAAGCCATATAAATGCATGGAGTCTGAAAAGAGCTTTCCTTAGTCGCCATAACAGAATCCACACAGGGGAGATACCGTACAAATGCATGGCATGTTAAAAAGGCTTTACTGCAAATGTTGATTTTATTTTCCACAAGAGGATCCAGAAATTCCAAAGTAGCCGGATGTTTTATCACACCATCGCAGGTCATAATTTTGAGATGCGGTTGAAATTCTATTTTGGGGGGAAATGCCTTTAGTTTGAACAGATGTTCAATAAATGGTTGTAAATTGAGTAGAATCTGTACTTCAGAAAATGACCACAGTTACTGACTCTGGAATGTGAATATATATGTGTGTGTCTGTGTGTTTATAAATGCACCCCCATTCGTATGTACAGTGCATTCAGAAAGTATTCAGATCGCGTTCACTTTTGTCAATGTTATGCTGCAGCCTGATTTTATGGTTGTAATTCATTTTTAAAATTAATCTACATTCAATATAGATTATACTTTCTGAATGCACTGTTTGTGTCGGTGGGTTTCAAAAATTCTTTACCACCAGTTTGGTGGGTGTGAACTTTGCATGCACACATGCGCCAGTTACGCACTTTGCACAGGTGCACAGGCTTTTGTGCAGGTGCACAGGCATTCCAACTCAGCTGCAAGCCTGCACTCTCCCGGTCGCTTCAGCAGCTGCCGCGCAGCACTGCTGTGCCGCACAAAGCTGTGCTTCAAAAGGAGAATGATAATAAGCTGGCAGGAATCGCTAACACCCAGATGGATCTTGACAGACAAGAACACTGGGCTGTATCTAACAAAATGAAATTCAATGTAGAGAAAAGTAAAGGCCTACATTTAGGCAAGAAAAACCAACGGTACACATACAGACTGGGTGAAACCAGGCTCAATAGCAGTAACTGAGAGAGGGATCTTGGAATCTTAGTGGATAACCAGCTAAATAGGAGCCAGCCGTGTGCAGCAGCAGCCAAAAACGCTAATGCAATCCTAAATTGCATTAACAGAGGGATGCAATCGAGATCAAGTGGGGTACTAATACCACTCTATAAAGCCTTAGTAAGACTTCACCTACTGCATCCAGTTTTGTTCACCACATTATAAAAAAGATGTTGAGACTCTAGAAAAAGTACACAGAAGAACAACCAGGATGATTAGGTGACTGGAGACTAAAACATGAAGAACAGTTACAGGAACTGGGCTTGGCTAATCTAGTAAAGAGAAGGACCAGGGGAGACATGATAGCGGTTTTCCAATATTTGAGGGGCTGCCATAGGGAGGAAGGGGTCAATCTATTTTCTAAAGGTCCTGTAGGCCAGACAAGGAAAAATGGAAACTGAACAAGGAGAGATTTAACCTGGAAATAAGGAGAAACTTTCTAACAGTGAGAACAATCAACCAATGGAACAGAAGTTGCCCTCAGAAGTTGTGGGAGGGTCATCACTTGAGACTTTCAAGAAGAGATTGGACTGCCATTTGTCAGAAATGGTGTAGGTTCTCCCGCTTGGGTGGTGGGGTTGAACTAGATGACCTACAAGGTCCCTTCCAACTCTGATTATCTGTTAAGATAAAGGAGAGTATGGGAGCCTGGGCAGGCCAAACAGCAGAGCAGCTCATTGCCTCTACTGGCTCTGCAGAACTGGGCCGAACTGGTAGAATACCACCACTGGTTTGTGTGTATAAAATTAGACTTCTAGAAGTATGCAACCTGTTTTCAGCCAAAGGCCTCTCATTACTCGTCGCTAAATCTTGAGGTAAAAGAGGGGAGGAAACAACGCTTTAAACAGAACAGAATAACAGATTGGGAAGGGACTTGGAGGTCATCTAATCCAACCACCTGCTCAAGCAGGGGATCCTATACCATTTCGGAAAAGTGGCTGTCCAGTCTCTTAATAACCTCCAGTGATGGAGCACCCACAGCTTCTGAAGGCAAACCAGTCCACTGCTTAATTGTTCTCACCCTTGGAAAGTTTCCCCTCAGTTCTAGGTTGCTTTTCCCCTTGATTAGTTTCCATCCATTGTTTCTTGTCCTGCCTTCAGGTGCTTTGGAAAATAAGTTGACTCCAGAGCAGCCACATTGACACCCAACTCCTCCCTGGAAGAAACTGGGACATCCCCCCGTTTCACAATGAGTGAAAGTCCTGTGCAAACCACCTTGACTGATGCAGGTTTCCCCAGAAATTTCCTTGAAAACTGCAGGTCGGAGACATTCTAAAGTTCCCAATAGAAGAAAATATGTATTGCTCATGATTGAATCTGCATTGCTCAGGATTTGAGTTTTTCAGCGCTCTCTGGTGATTTTATGGCAGACGTTTCATTATCAAACTAGGTAGCATCTCTAGTGCTTTAAAGAACTGGACATGGCTAGTTTAGTGAAGAGAAGGACCAGGGGAGACATGATAGCAGTGCTCCAATATTTGAGGGGTTCCCACAGAGAGGAGGAATGGGTCAAGCTATTCTCCAAAGCACCCGAAGGCCAGACAAGGAACAATGGATGGAAACTGATCAAGGAGAGATTCAACAAGCTGGCTGAGGAATTCTGGGAATTGAAGTCCACAAGTCTTAAAGTCGCCAAGGTTAGAGACCCTTGGACTAGACGACTTCCAACTCTCAATCTGTAACTTGAAAAGTTCCCTCCCAACGATGTCTTTGTGCGCATAAGCGTCTCCCGCGTGGAGCGCACAGGGCTCCACCAGGGCACACCCTGTTGCGTTTCCCCCACCGGGCCGCTGGGGGGCGAAGGTGCCCTTGCAGAGGGGAGGCTGCGGGAGGAGATGACATCACCGAGCTTTGCCTCTCTAGGACGCTGTGCTCGCTCGCTCGCCTGCCTTAATCCCGGAGGCTGCGGGAGAGTCTGGCGGGGCGGAGGAGATCCAGACGTGCCCCGGGTGAGGGCGGGGGGCTCTCCCCTTGCAAAGGGAGGCGGAGGAGGGAGAGAGATCCGCGCCCGGCCCTCTTCGGGCTTCAACCCTGGGTCCCATTCTCCCCAGCCGCCCTCTCTCCATGCGGGGGTGGGTGGGAAGCGGAGCTCCAGAGCAGCAGCAGCAGCAGTAGGAATAGAAGAACCGGGGACGCGCAGGATTTGCACTAGGGGCCGCACCCTCCGCAGTTCGGCCTGTCTTCGAATTGGGGGTGGGGCGGGGGGGAGAGAGAGAAGCAGGGCAGCTGCCTCCTCCCTAGTCCTGCTTGGGAAGGAACCTTGCAGCCCTTTGGCTGACCCGTTTGGCTGACTCGGGGGCAGGTTGTGTGAACCTGCCTGCGTGTCAGAGGGAGACACGGATCTCCAAAGAAAGACAAAAGACAAAAAGGAGCGCAGGATTCATTTCCTGGCGTTTCGTTCGGTATGAACTGATCTTCCAATGGTTTGATCCCCTTGTTTTGGGTTAAGCAGGTTAAAAAGGACTTAAATCAGAATCGGAGCTGGGAGGGACCTTGGAGGTCGTCTAGTCTACCCCCCCACCCCCTGGACTTTGACAACAGGATGTCTCCGTATTTTAGGGCCATATTCCTTCATATGAATTTTTCGCACTCAGTTCAAATTAGGTTGTTTTGTAAACCTTACTAGGAAGTGAAGGTTAAGTCTATAAATTTTTTTTTCAAAAAAGGAAAACCTTTTCCTAGGAAGAAGTTATGGGAAATGCTCCCAAACTGCATCTATTGTGTGCTCCAACTCAATCCCATATTGCATACCTCAACACACACACACACACACACACCAGGAGGACCTGTCCGATCAATGCCACTGGAAATACCCCACCCTCTCAAAAAGCCGTACCTTTCTCCCACAACTCCATAGGGATGAATGCTACTCAGTGGCTGAACTGCCACTTTCTAATTCTGAGCAATTATTCATTTGTTTGTTTGTTTGCCATCTCAGATACACCGGCTGGAAGCTGTTGCTATGATTTACGTGAATGGACAAAAATCATGGCTTGCTGGACTCGGTGGCTTGCTGCGGTTGGTCCTTCAGGAATAGAGGCGATTCCATGAGTGAAAAGGCCTCTGGAGATCCACAAGATTGCTCGGACTCGTTTGGAGTTGCCTTACAGGAGAATGGAGACACAGCTTTCAGCAAGTGATGAACCTGGGAAAGGCCCCTCTGGTATTCAGCCTGGGAGCTGTGGGGAGAACTGGGCAAGCACTGGGCAGGAGATCCTAGACGAGGAAAACACCATCCACTCAGAAGTTCAGACCTGCAACTTCAGGGGCGTCCAGGAGGCTGAGGGTCCCCGAGAACTTTTTAATCAACTCCATGACTTTTCCAGGCAGTGGCTGAAAAAGGAAAAACACACCAAAGATCAGATGCTGGACCTGGTGGTTCTGGAGCAGTTCCTGGCTCTTCTTCCCCCAGAGATGGAGAGCTGGGTGCGGGAGTATGGAGCAGAGACCAGCTCCCAGGCGGTGGCCCTGGTGGAAGGCTTCCTCCTGAGCCAGGTGGAGGAAAACAAGGAGCAGGTCGAGTTGCAGGTGAGAGGCTTTTCATTTAGACCAGGGGTGTCCAAACTTGGCAACTTTAAGACTTGTGGACTTCAACTCCCAGAAGCAAAGCTGGCTGAGGAATTCTGGGAGTTGAAGTCCACAAGTCTTAAAGTTGTCAAAGTTGGACACCCCTGATTTAGACTGTCCAAAAAGAAATAACAAATGTGTTTGAATTCTTTGCCCCTCCTTCCAAGACTTCTCTGGCACCCATAATATATGGAGATGCCATACTAAAACACAGAACATAGAATAACAGAGTTGGAAGGGACATTGTTGGTCATCTAGTCCAACACCACCCACCCAAGCAGGAGACCCTACACCATTTCTCACAGATGGCAATCCAGTCTCAACTTGAAAGCTTCCAGCGATGAAGTACCCACAACTTCTGAAGGCAACTTCTGTTCCGTGGGTTGATGGTTCTCACTGTCAGAAAATTTCTCCTTATTTCCAGGCTGAATCTCTCCTTTGTTTCCATCCATTATTCCTTGTCTGTCCTCAGTTTCCATCCGTTATTCCTTGTCTGGCCTTCAGGTGCTTTGGAAAATAGATTGACCCCCTGTCCTCTCTGTGCCAGCCCCTCAAATATTGGAACACTGCTATCATGTCACTCCTGGTCCTCCTCACTAGACTAGCCATGCCCAGTTCCTGCTCATTTTCCCAGTTCATTTCTCATTCAGTCTCACTGATGGATAATGGGAGCTTTGAGGTTGTATTCAGACAACCAAGAATCCACTTCAGTTTGTGTGATGTCCATTAATTCTGCTTCTCTTCTCCTACTGCAAAATAGTCCTTCAGTATGGAGATCAGAGATCCTGATGGAAGAAGAAGTCCCTCAAATCCCTCACAGGAGCGGTTTTTCAGGAGGGCCTCTCGGGAAGATCCAAGTCAGGATACCTCAGAAGGTAATCAAAGGTTCTTCTATTTTCCAGAGAGATCCCAGCTCAGTTATCTTCTCCAGGTTTTTGTTAGATTACTTTGACAGATATGTTAACTATGCATTATAAAATTTGGTTTTCCCTCACAGAGGAACATAGAATGAATTTTTCTGATCTTTATGATGGAGCTGAAACTGTGGTTGGACCTCCAAACCAAGTAAGTAAGATAAATAAATTTATTATGATTTGTATACTCTCGTTCCTTCAGGAAGTGAAGTTCATGTATAGAGCACTCTCCTTCCATTTTCCCCTCTTATTTGGGTTATTTTCATCTTTCTGACCAATGTGGAAAGGGAAATAACAGGTTCAAGTTTCTCTCAGCCAGGTTAGCTTCCACTGAAGACTGTTGTTGGGACACAGTGGTTAGGCATTCCCACCCTCAGATTCTGTTTAAGCAATGTTGTTTTTAAAAGCCAGTAATTAACTCATTCTGCTGGTATTCTTACAAATTTAAACTCCTTTAAAAAATAGGAATAAACATCTCACAATGGTAGCAATTGCTAAACAGAGACCAGTTATTTTGATTATTGTTGATTTAGAATTAGGCAAGGTTGGTAAATAATTAAATACACCAGTGCATTACTGTTTTGTAAAGTGTTTTTCACAATCATTGATAAAAAATAAGGTTTTTGTATTAAAAAAAAGCCAAGGCAGACAATTATAACCTGCAATGCCAATGGGAATCTCTTTATTAAAAATGGTTCTGAAAGTACAAGTACAATTTTGGTCTGCAAAATAATTTGTAATCCTCTGACTTGTCCCTGGATTTGGAGGCCAAACAAACCAGTTTTGCAAAGGCTGAGAATTTCCCTTTCCAGAGAATTTTCTCTGCTTTTCACCCATTCAGCCAGATTACTAGAAGACAGATTAGATTAGCTAGATAGTAGAAGAGAGACAGAGAGAGAGATGATAGATAGATAGATAGATAGATAGATAGATAGATAGATGATAGATAGATAGATACAATAGATAGATAACAGATAGACAAATGATAGATAGATATTACTAGTAGATAGATAAATAGACAAATAAAATAGACAGGCAAACAATAGATTAGATAGATAGATATTACTAGTAATAGATAAATAAACAGATAAATAGGCAAACAATAAATTAGATACTAGTAGATAGATAAATAGATAGACAGATAAAATAGACAGGCAAACAATAGATTAGATGGATAGATATTACTAGTAGATAAATAAATAAAAGATAGATAAATGATAGATTAGATTGATACACAATAGGTAGATAGATAGACAAAATATAGATAGACAGACAGACAGATATCCAGAAATGGGGTTTCTTCCTCTAAAGGAGATTGAAAGTCCTGCAGAATGAAGGAAGTTGATAAACCTGCTGTAGAGCGTCTTCAGTTAAAGACAAATTCTCAACTAAACCTTGGAATCCTATCAAGCACAGCCATTTAATTTAGTACACTTTGTGAACAGTGGAACAGATCTTTGAAATCTCATGGGTTTGTTCTGTTCTTTTCCCCCACATCTGCAGAAGCGTCTTGTGTCCTTCAAGGATGTGGCCGTGTTTTTCTCCAAAGAGGAGTGGTCTCAGTTGGATCCTGACCAAAGGGCGCTGCATTGGGAAGTCATGCTGGAAAATTATAGGAATGTGGCCTCTCTGGGTAAGAATTTGTCAACCAATCAGAGAACATGAGGAGATAGTTTGAAATTGGGTGGTGTCAGTTACTTCTTATTTTTTAAAAATCCCCAATTAGATGCCATCTCCTCGGAGAGAAGGAAAAGATCTCACTATCTACTTCAAGGGCCTTCAAAAACTTGGCAAGTTTTAAGACTTGTGGACTTCAACTCTTAGAATTCCTGAGCTAACATGACTGCAGGAGGAATTCTAGGAGTTGAAGTCCACAAGTTTTAAAGCTATCAAGTTTGAAGACTCCTGATCTACTTCAACATAAGAAAGGGCTCAGTGCCTTCCTGGCCTTTTCTCATCTGTATTTTTCTATTTTTGGTTGACCTATCAGTGACAACCTAACCTCTTGGCTTGAAGAGTTGTTGAATTGTATCATACTGTTTTCAGCTTTTTGGGCTTGGATGCTTCTCCATCTTCGTTATCACTTCAAGGCCCTTGAGTAGATCACTTTTTCACCTTTTAATTTAAATCTTGAGCCTTGGGATTGGGGTCTAAATCAGTAATGACAAACATATGACATCGGGGTCAAAGGTGACATGCCATGAAATTAAGGGGAACATGCCAGAATTTACCCTAACCCAATAACTATTTTTGAAATTCTCCTAATCTTTGCATGTTTTTTGGAGGCCGGGGAAAATGGTGCGTGCTTTTATACGGTCTCCAGAAGTTGAATGAGAGAAATGTGTTGGTCAGGGATCCAACAAATCCACCCCCATTCAAATCATCTCTAGACACATCTCTCGCAGAAAAGAAAATTTATTTATTAGAAGTGGCCATGTTTGCGTTAGCTGGATGTAGCCGACACTAAAATACATTAATTCATTTCCCGCGTTGACCCTGGTCTTCCCCACACCACCTGGATGTATATTCTCCAATGGGACACATCCATAGGCAAGAGTCATCAATCATGCTCTCCAGTAATATTCTTGTGCTCCAACAACTTTGGGCTGCCAGGGCGATTATCTAGGCATTTAAGGAATGCGCCTGTTTTCCCCACTCCCTTTTTCTGGCAGCTAAAAAGACCAAGGAGTATCTTTTTAGTTGACGTTCTCTTTTGACCTCTGGAGTATCTGATATTATTCATGTAGTTTTCAGAGGTTGCAGGGTTCATGTAAGAGCATTCCCCAATGTTGCTTCAATAACGAAGATCTTCTGTGATTTACGTAGCAACCTAAGGTAGTCCGTTGTGTCCAGTCAACAGAAAGGACAAGTATAAAAGTAGAAGGGCACATAACTAGGGCAGAATATCAGCAAATAGCCCGAGCTTGCAAAAGTGAAGTGAGGAAAGGCTAATGCCTAAAATGAACTAAGGCTTGCGACAAAAGTCAAAAATAATTTTTTAAAAAAGCTTCTTTCAACATTAAAAACGAGAAAAAAAGTCAAGGCAACGATTGGTCCACTGGTGGGAGAAAGTGGCAACAAGGTAGCAAGCAACAGCAAAACTACTTAACTCATTTTAATTAAGGAGAAAAGCAACCAAGAACTAAGAAGAAATTTCCTGACAGAACAATTAATTAGTGGAATGACCTGCCTCCAGAAGTTGTGAATGCTTCAACACTGGAAGTTTTTAAGAAACCATTTGGATAACCATTTGTCTGAAATGGTATAGGGTTTCCTGCCTAAGCAGGGGATTAAACTAGAAGACCTCCAAGTCCCTTCCAACTCTGTTACACTATATTCTAAAGAGAACATTACTTGATTATTTGACTAGGGGACGCAGTGGCTCAGTGGTTAAGATGCTGAGCCTGTTGCTCAGAAAGGTCGGCAGTTTGGTGGTTCGAATCCCTAGCACCGCGTAACGGAGCGAGCTCCCATTACTACTTCTGCCAACCTAACAGTTCAAAAGCACGTAAAAAATGCAAGTAGAAAAATAGGGACCCCTTTGGTGGGAAAGTAACAGCGTTCCGTGCGCCTTCGGCGTTTAGTCATGCCAGCCACATGACCATGGAGACATCTTCGGACAGCACTGGCTCTTTGACATTGTAACAGAGATGAGCAGTGCCCCCTAGAGCTGGGAACGATAAGCACGGATGTGCGAGGGGAACCTTTACCTTCTTATGAGGCAGCAGATTGTGGGGAATGTTGGGCATTGCATGGAAATCGCATCATACCCCAAGGATCACAGACATTGCAGAAAGATGCAAGGTAATCTCTTTGAGTCAAGACAATGGTTCTAGGGCTAAAGTTGAGTTCCAGCCCTCTACTTCAAGTCCAACTGCTGCTGCCAGGGTGGTTTAGATGGGGAAGACACAGAAAATTGTTTCCCTTTTGTTTAGAGAAGGGGTTGTGTGAAACACCAGCAGAGGAATTTTCTGAATGTTTGATACACTTGAGTCAAAACAATTAGCCATCACTCAGCTAAATGGCACCTTTTTCTATTTTAAACATGCTCTTTAGGCTTAATAGAACAACTCTCATTTTGTTTTGCAACCGTATGATTTTGGCAGGAGAAAGTGAATAGTAAAGGGAAGGTAAATTAGGTGGAAGGAAAATGACCTGTTGTAAAATCAGTTTAGTCACTGGTCACAGGTCTAGTCACAGGTCACTGCTAGAATTGGCTCCCTCCAATAAATAGATTAGAATAGCAGAGTTGGAAGGGACCTTGGAGGTCTTCAAGTCCAACCCCCTGCTTAGGTAGGGAACCCTGTGTCATTTCAGACAAATGATTGTCCAATCTCTTCTTAAAAACATGCAGTGTTAAGAGCATTCACATCTTCTAGAGGCAAGTTGTTCCACTGATTAATTGTTCGGTCAGGAGATTTCTTCTTAGTTCTAGATTGCTTCTCTCCTTAATTAGTTTCCACCCATTGCTTCTTGTCCTGTCTTCAGGTGCTTTAGAGAACAGCTTGACTCCCTCTTCTTTGGGGCAGCCCCTGAGATACTGGAACACTGCTATCATGTCTCCCTAGCCCTTCTTTTCATTAAACTAGACATACCCAGTTCCTGCAACCGTTCTTCATATGTTTTAGCCTCCAGTTCCCTAATCATCTTTGTTGCTCTTCTCTGCACTTTTTCTAGAGTCCCAACATGTTTTTTTACATCATGGAACCAAAACTAGATGCAAGTGTGGCCTTACCAAGGCATTATAAAGTGGTATTAACACTTCATGTGATCTTGATTCTACCCCTCTGTTTATCCAGCCTAGAACTGTGTTGGCTTTTTTGGCAACTGTAGCACACACTGCTGGCTCATATTTATGTGATTGTCCACTAGGACTCCAAGATTTCTTTCACAGTTACTGCTATTGAGCAAGGTACCACATATACTGTACCTGTGCCTTTTTTTTCCTTGTCTAAATGTAGAACCTTACTTTTTTCACCTTTGATAGCACCCAATGTTCAAGTCTGCCAAGATCCTTCTATATCTTAAGCCTATCTTGTGATGTGTTGGCTATTCCTGTCATCTGCAAATTTGATGAGTACCCCTCTATCCCTTCATCCAAATCATTGAGGATGTTGAAGAATCCTGGGCCTAAAACAGCCTTGGGGTATCACACTACTTACTTCTCTCCATGTCGATGCAGTTCCATTGAGGACTACACACTGAGTGTGGGTTCAGCCAATTATGAATCCATCTGGTGGTGATAATGTCTAACCCACATTTTTCTATTGTATCAAATAGTAGGTTATGGTCTACTTTGTCAAATGCCTTACTGAAGTCCAAGTAATTTATATGGACAGCATTCCTCTGGTCCATTAGTTTTGTTATTTTGTCAAAGAATGGAATAAGATTTGTCTGGCTGATCTATTTTTGACAAACCCATGTTGGCTTTTGTTATTACTTTGTTTACCTCTAGGTATTTGCTAATTCATTGCTTGATATTAATTTTTCTCCTAATACTTCAGTGGATGTTTTCTCTGATTTTTCCTAAAGTTTACTCTGGGTGACACTTGAATATATGGATAATTGTCAAGAAAATGCGTTTTAGGTCTTTTCAAATATGTTATAGCTTATGAATATAGAAACTATCATTTCTATACCATGCCATTGCAAACGTGTATCACAGATAGTCCTCGACTTATGACCACATTTTCTGTTTTTAAGTGAGTTTTGCCCCATTTTACAACCTTCCTTGCCACAGTTGTTAAAGTGAATCCCTGCAGTTGATAAATTGGTAACTTAGTTGCTAAGTGAATCTGGCTTCACCAATGACTTTGCTTGTGAGAAGTTTGCAAAAGATAATTGCATGATAATTGCTTGTTCGTTTCAGTCTCGTGAAGATTCGTCTGTGTAACCCAGCCCTTCCCTGTCAGCACCGCATGTGGAAATAGTTATTGGGCAGCTTTCCAAGATAGATAAGGTCTGAGCTAATTAGCATACATTTGCAAGACTGTTTGCCAAGCTGTTGGCTGAATGTGAATGCACTAAATTCACATTCATTTAATAAAAAAGGTGGTGCCAAGACTCGGAGTTGGCTTAGTGCTTTTTGGGGAAGCGTAGTTCAGAACAGTATGAACCAGTTGCCAGCCATCTGAATTTTGATCATGTGACCACGGAGATGTTGCAATGGTTGCAAGTGTAAACAGTCATAAACCCATTTTATTAGCGCCGTTGTAACTTTGCTCACTAAACAAAGTGTTGTAAGTCGTGGACTACCTGTATATTGGTATTTGGCCAAAATTCAGAAGAAAATTCGATACGACATCCTACAGTTTCGATCTTTTGTCTAACCTTGCTATCATTTTCATTTTTCCTTTGAAGATAATAACGGGCAGGAGAATGAAGATTTCTGTGAACTGTTCCAAGTGATCAATGCTGGAAAGGAAATTGAGGACTCTCAAATGCAACTAGAAAACCATGAGAGAAACCAATCAGAAAATTGGAATCCGGAAAGCTCATCTTCCATTGATGCTCAGATGCAAAACGTTCTTGTTGGAGAAGGGCAAATAGATGAAGAATATAGGGGGAATTCTGTGCAGCTAAGCGAAGGCACATTAGAGGTAAATGAAGAATATCCAATTAAAGGAGAAGACAATATATTCGGAGACAATGGAGAAATGTTGACTTTCACTCTGTCTCATGAAAATAGTTCCCTCCCATCACAAAAATGGGACCGCGTAGAAGAGAAGCCGTATAAATGTTTGACATGTGGAAAGAGCTTCAGAAGAATCGGTCATCTTAATTGCCATAGCAAGATCCACACAGGGGTGAAGCCATATAAATGTATGGAGTGTGGGAAGGACTTCAGGGGAAAGCGTGAGCTTATTTCCCATAAAAGGATCCACACAGGGGAAAAGCCATATAAATGCATGGAGTGTGGAGAGGTCTTTGCTCAGAGCAGCCATCTTACAAGTCACAAACGGATCCACACGGGGGAAAAGCCCTACAAATGTATGGTATGCGGGAATGGTTTCACAACCAGCAGCTCTCTGACGCGCCACAAAAGGGTCCACACAGGGGAGAAGCCGTACAACTGCAGGCAGTGTGGAAAGTCCTTTGCTCAAAGCGGCTCTCTCGCTTCCCACACGAAGACCCACGTACGAGACAAAGCGCATAAATGTGTGGTATGTGGAAAGAGCTTCAGCACCATCAGCTATCTGATTTGCCATACACGGATCCACAGCGGGGAGAAGCCCTACAAATGCATGGAGTGTGGAATGACCTTCGTCCAGAGCCGTTATCTCCTTTCCCATAAAAGGAAACACACTGGGGAGAAGCCGTACAAATGTATCGAGTGCGGGAAGTGTTTTAGTGAGCGCAGTTCCTTTATTTCCCATAAGAAGATCCACACAGGGGACAAGCCCTTTAAATGCCTGGAGTGTGGAAAGACCTTTCTGGAGAACCGTTATCTGATTTTCCACAAGAGGAGACACACAGGGGAGAAGCCCTACAAGTGCACCAAGTGTGGAAAGACCTTTACCCGGGTCAGTACTCTGAATTCCCATAACAGGATCCACACAGGGGAAAGGCCCTATAAATGCATGGAATGCGGAAGAGACTTTAGATGGTATAGCGAGTTTACTGCCCATAACAGGATCCACATGGGAAAAGCCACGTACATGCATGCAGTGTGGAAAGAGCTTTGCTCGGAGGAGTACTCTTACTTCCCATAACAAGATCCACATGGGAAAAAAACCACATAATTGCATGGAATGTGAAGGGGGCTTTAGATGGAACAGTGATTTCACTTTTAAAGGATGCATGCAGGGGAGAAGCCATATTAACGCATGGAATGTGGAAAGATCTTTGCTCAGGACAAATATTTGACTTCCCAACAGGAGGTCCACACAGGCGAAATAAAATAATTTCATGCAGTGTGCAAAAGAGCTTTACTAAGACTTGCCTGCATAAAAGGAAACCCACACGGGGGAAGCAGGAATGCAAGAAGAGGCTGAATTGGAAGAGTCATCTAAAATCACTCGCAAGGATCTACGAGGGCAATAATCCATATGAATGATAGATCTGCTTTAGTACACATGCATTTCTGGTCCGAACAAGACAAGGAATCCCAATTGCTCATTGTGACTTTTGCAAACTAGCAAATACCAAGGCCGAAATGAGGATCAGTGGATATAAAGCTCATATTTCTCATTAAAGGAGATGGGAAGGCCTATAATTGCATATGAACAGCCTTTTTCTCCTATGAGTGATCCAAAGCCTGCTTTGCTGTGGAATAACAAGGGTACGACCAAAGCTAATAGGCATTGTATTTATTCGTTTGTTTAATTTCTATGGCTGCCTAATTCAACCTAGTGACTCTGAGAAGCCTAGAAGTCTAACAACCATTTTAAAGACGTTAAAATAATAAAAACACCCACAAAATATTTACCTATACCTTAGATTAATTCAAATATATTATGGTTTAGTTCCTATCATATTTTATTGTCTGTGGATGCAATTAAAAACGATAATAGTGCAATTACTGAGTCCAGGTTGAAATTATTTACTTAAAGGCAGGTTAGCAATAGCTCATAGTCTTGTGGAAATATCCACCCTTCTGTTCTTAGCTGTGTTTAGCACACATGGAATAGTTAAAGCAAGTAGTTTCTGTTAGGGATACACCCTAGCAGAATCTGCACGGCAGTCAGGCAGGCAGGCAAAATATGTGAGATAAATGTTTTTGTAGCTTACACTCAGTAAAACAGATACACAGTGCTAATTAAATAGTTTATTCCAGTAAGAGTTATAGCATAGTCAAACAGTCCATATATCATTCACTAATTCAGTCCGTCTGGGGATTATTCAGTTGCAAATTCCAGTGTCGAAAAAGAGAGGTCAGTAAACTTACAAATATCAGTCCAGTAATATATCTCCTCGCAGTAGAGATATGAAGAAGTCAAAAACTCCTCTCTTCCTTCAGCAACTCAGCAGTAAGGAAACACGCAGTTAACAAACCATCAATCCATCAAACCAGTCGGGAATCGTCAGCAATCAATCAGGTTCTCTTGCTCCCTCTTATGGTGGTTCACAACTGCACCCAAAATTACATGCTTTGCAGTTTAAAGTGACACACACTTAAACTTACAATCATAGTTTATATATATTTTACCCAAACTACTTTAGGTAACCTTGTTATTCCTAACAGTTTCATTATGAGAAAGTTCTTGTAGGGGAAGGCAGATACCTCACCAAGCATCCAAGGGTCAGTTTTGATGAGTCAGAAACACAGATGTGATAATATTGTAAGACATGTGGAAGACATATGGAAAAGCATGCCAAAAATAATGAGAATAACCTTAAAAGGATAACTCTAGCCTTATTGCCCAGTCTTTTGAAGGTCTACTGACCTATTGTGCCTGTAAAAATTGTTTATAACCACACAGCTATTCCTAAGGCGCATTTTCTCATGGAATATTGAACATTAGAATGGGAAAGAACTTTGGAGGTCTTGTAGTCCAACCCTTCTTTGCTCAAGCAGGTGACCCTATACCAGTGATGGCTAACCTTTTGGGGCTCCTGTGCTAAAATTTTGGGCTTGCATATCAGTACCCAGAAGGCAATACACACCCCCTGACGCCCCCTGTGCATGCGTGCGCAATCCCCCCCCCCCATGCCCCCTTACCTGCACTGTGCCTCACAGATGATTTTTCGGCTGGTTTGAGGCCTTTTCCGGCTTCCCAGAGGCTTGAAAAAACCCTTTGCAGGCCGAATAATAGGTCTGTTTCATCACTTCCGATAGTACAGGAAGTGACAAAACGGGCCTATTATACATCCTGCAAAGCCTGCAGAAGGTTTTTTCAAGGCTCTGGGAGGCCAAAAAAGGCCTCAAACCAGCTGAAAAATCAGCTGTGAGGCACACGCATGCACAGTGAGGTAAGTTTGCCTGCGGCTTATGTGCCAGCACAAATGGCTCTATGTGCCACCTGTGGCACACGTGCCGAAGGTTCACCATCACGGCCCTATACCATTTCAAACAAATGAATATCCAGACTCTTTAAAAGCCTCTGGTGATGGAGCATCCACTGTATACAATATTTTATTTGGCCAAGTGTGATTAGATACACAATGAATTTGTCTCCCATGCAGCAGCTCTCAGCGTACATGCAAAGCAACAGAGTAATAAAATATCAATAAGATGGTACCAGATTTGGATTACCAAATCTGCATGTCTAAAAGCTGGCCTCCTTAGTTTCTGCTTTGGGGCAGGAAGACTGGTGCTGGTCTCTGCCTCCCTTAAGATTTTTTCCCCCATTTCTTCTTTAGGGGTGTAGAAAGATAGCACCCACCCCTCTCCTAGAAGAATGAAATATTCTAGGAAATATTAAAAAGGCAGAATATTTCCCCTAAAAGAGAAATAATCTTAAAGGAAACAGAAACTCAGCCTCAGTTCCCTGTCCCCAGCAGATATTTTGGTGCCAGCCTATCTACAAGACAAAAGACCTTCACCTTCAGGATATAATAGGATGAGCCCTCTACCATCTAACAGCAAAGATGACCATATGGCACCTGGGGATATTACATCAGCCCAAGATTCAACCAAACTTGATTCAGACAAGCATGACTCCACATGGGAGTCTGACAACAACCAATAGAATACATTTTTTGCCCAGGAACAGGAAGCTCAAGGGCAAGGCCCAAGAAGTATAAATACTTTTCTCTCTCAAACCCATGTGTTCAGCTGCACCAGAACTTCAACCCCATGTGGTCCTGTCCACCAATAAACCATCCTTCCAATCAGCCTCCATGTTTCCAGTGTTTTTCTCCCCACTTGGAAGGGAACTCAGATGTATATTTCTCCCAACGGGAAATATTCTATCCTGCCTTTTAAAAAATATTTCCCAAAACATTTCTTTCCTTTGGGCTGGGGCTGGGAGCTTCCTACAAGAGGCTGAATGGCTAAGAGAACTAGGACTAGGTTTAGCCTAATATAAGGGAAGGCTTGGGGTGACATGATAGCCAATACTTGACAGGCAGTCAGTAGATTCAACCGGGAAATAAGGAGAAATTTCCTGACAGCAATAACGATTGGTGGAACAGCTTGTCTCCTGGAGTCATGGATGCGCCATTGCTGGAGGCTTTTGAGAAAAGACTTATCAACCATTTGTCCAGGATTAGTTTCCTGCCTTGAGCAGTAGGTTGGACTAGAACCGTGATGGCGAACCTATGGCAGAGCCATTTGTGCTGGCACATAAGCCACAGGTAAACTTACCTCACTGTGCATGCACGTGCCTCACAGCTGAATTTTTGGCTGATTTGAGGTCTTTTTCGGCCTCCCAGAGGCTTGAAAAAAAAAAACCTGCAGGCTTTGCAAGGATGAATAATAGGCCCGTTTTGTCACTTCCTGTAATACCGGGCCAAAAGTTATGTGCACGCACATTGCCGTGAGCATGCAAGTGCGCGCACATAACTTTTCGCACAGCAGCCCCAAAAGGTTAGCCACCACTGGACTAGAAGATCTCCAAGGTCCCTCCCAACCTTAATGAGTCTATGCTTCCTTGAAAATAGAAGGATGGATACATTCAAAAGTTGTCCAAAGCAGTTGGATTGAGAAGATTTTGGATTGGGGGGTGTGGGGGGAAATAATTTACTTCTTCCTGTCCTCCATGGAAAATGGTTCATCACTCATGGCATGAGCCGTTGCATTGCAAGCAGGATCCTCCAGGGGACGCCCTCTGCCCAAGGAAGGTAACGTCAGGCGCTTCCCCATTGGACCACTGGAGAGCGAACGTCACAGCTGGCTTTCCAGAGGCGTGTCAGCACAAACATTGACCGCTCTAGGATGCCGCACTCACTCGCTTTAACCCTTGGAACCCTGCAGGAGGAGGAGAGGCTGTAGAAGAAGTCTGGCTGGGGGTAATTCAGACGTGCTCCGGGTTGGGGGGGGTGTCTTTCCATGCAAAGGGAGGCAGAGGAGGGAGAGAGTCGTGCACGGGCGGCCCTCCTCCAGAAAACTTCATTCTATGTTTCTCTGTGAGAAATACAGAATTGTAAAATGCATAATTAACAAAGTAGGAGGTATTCTACAGAAGAAAAGACATAGAGAAAGTAAGACTGGTGGGATTTTTCTGGGGAATGGTGGGGGCGGGACTTTGATTACCTTCTGAGGCATCCTGACTTGGATCTTTTTGACAGGAATATTGGCAGGAGAAGAAAAAAAGAAAACATGAACTGGATACTTGTTCAACATAAGCCAAAAAACGTCTTTTTTACATCGTGGAACCAAAACTAGATGCAAGTGTGGCCTTACCAAGGCATTATAAAGTGGTATTAACATTTCATGTGATCTTGATTCGATTCCTTTGTTTATGCTGAAAAAAAATTACAATTGGACTTTCCCTTTTTTCACAAAAATGGGCCCCTTATATCTCATAAAATAATCCACACAGAAGAGAAGCCATATAAATGTTTGGAATGTGGAAAGAGCTGCAGAACAAGCAGTCAACTTACTTTCCATAAAATAAACCACCTAGGGGGAAAGCCCTCTAAATACCTGGAGTATGGAAAGAGCTTTACTAAAAGTAATCAACTAGCCCCACCTAACTGGATGCACACAGGAGAGAAGCCATTTCAATGCATGGAGTATGGGAAGGCCTTTATTCGGAACAGCCATTTTACTTCCCATAAAAGGATCCACGCAGGAGAGAAGCTATATAAATACGTGAAGTGTGGAGAGACTTTTACTCAGAGCAACCATTTAAGTTCCCATAAAAGGATCCACACAGGAGAGAAGCCACATCAATGTGTGGAATGTGGAAAGAGTTTTACCACAATTAGCTCTCTTACTTGCCATGCAAGGATCCACAGTGGGGAAAAGCCCTATAAATGCATGGAGTGTGGGGAAAAACTTATTCAGAGCCATTATCTCCTTTCTCATCAAAGGAAACACACAGGGGAAAAGCCCTATAAATGTACGGAGTGTGAAAAGTGCTTTGGTCAAAGCAGTTCCTTTATTTCCCATAAAAAGATCCACACAGGGGAAAAGCCGTTTAAATGCATGGACTGTGGAAAGGCCTTTCTTCAGAACCATTAACTTATTTCCCACAAAAGGATCCACACTGGGGAGAAGCCATATAAATGCAGAGTGTGTGAAAAATCCTTTGTTCAGAGCAGTCATCTTACTTCCCATAATAGGGTCCACACAGGAGAAAAGCCGCATCAGTGCGTCGAATGTGGAAAGAGTTTTAGCACAATTAACTCTCTTACTTGCCATAAAAGGATTCACATGGGGGAGAAACCCTTTAAATGCATGGAGTGTGGAAAGGGCTTCTCTGAAAATCGGTCCTTTGTGAGACATAAAAGAATTCCACACAGTGGAGAAGCTGTATAAATGTGTGAAGTGTGTTAAGAGCTCCAAGGGGAGAAATGGCCTAATTTTTCATATCCATTTGATGAGAATCCATGTAAATTCTAGATTTAATTGCTTGATTCTATGTATACTGAACTAGGAAAGAAAGATTTTACTGTCCCTCACAACTGACAGCTTCAGAGAGATGATTTTACCAATAGAAAAAAATGGTTCTGAGGTAAAAATTTCTGGAGCATTTTGCATCTGTTTTTTTTTCCCCCTCAGTATTTCTTTTTCTCCAGCATACAGGTAGTCCTCAATTTATGACCACAATTGGGCCCAATTGTTTATGTTACTGAGAAATTTGTGAGTTTTACCCCATTTTATGAGTTTTTTGCCACATTGGTTCAGTAAATCACTGCAGTCGTTAAATTATTCACATGGTTGTTAAGAGAATCTGGTTTCTTCAGAAGGCTGCAAGAAGGGATCATGTGGCCTCGGGACACTGCAAACCATCATAAATATGTTTTAAATAATGGGATTTTTAAGGTTCAACTGTCATTTTACAGGGTCGAGAATTGCACATGTCAGAAGATTGTTTTGTCTTGTTTACATTCTAGCTTCAATTGCATGTCAATTCCAAGAAAAATGAGCCCATATAGGCATTTCAAATTCTGGACTCTGAATTTATGAAGTTGTGTTTTTTTTTAAAAAAAAGTGAGCTTCTATTACCCAGTTATTTGTCCTTCCCACTTGATCTTTGTCAGGGGTCGGATTCTACCAGTTCCGACTGGTTCGGGCGAACCCTTTGCTCCGAAGATCAGTTGGCAGTGAACCGGTTCACTTCGACAAGCATGTAGGCCCACCCGCCCTGTGCTTTATTCCCTTTTGTGAGAGCACAGTTGATTCACATGGCAGAGTGGTTTGCTGTTTCTCAGCTGTGCCTATGTGCAGAGCGCACATTTGGCGCGATCTCCAAACTGGTTATAACTGGTGGAATCTCACTCCAGATCTTGGTTCTGCGATGGATATGAAGAGGCAAACATTTAACAGGTGATTCTTTCCCTGGTGGGAAAAGCAGCGGAATCTTTTTAAGACAAAGGTTTATCTTAGTCTTTCTTCCATTATGGCAAACAAGCAGATAGAAATTCAGTAACTTCCCATAGTATAAACCTTCCATCTTTTTACAATTGTTTTCCACTTCATTCTTGAATACACTCACATTTTATCTGTCCTCACAAAAAGAAATGGTGCAGCAGAGATATAGTGGGATCTGAAACAATATAATCCAAAGGGAACTCAAAGTGAAATTGAATTGTCCCACTGAGTATCTGATATGCATTAAAAGTGACAGTTAAAAGGGTATGTGCTTTGAATCCTTCCTTCCCTTCCCTTTCCTTCCCTTTCCCTTCCTTTCCTTCCTGTCTCAGGAATATTCAGGAGACTGAAGCCCACTCCAGTGTGCTGATACTGCAGATGATCAAGCAAGAAGGAAGACATTTAGAAATCAGTGGGGACCCAAACAAAAATCTATGAAATTAAGAAAAACTACTTCAGAAAAGTGCTTCAGTTCTTCCTGATCAAACACACAATGAGAATAGGAGCTTCTTGTGGGATGTGAAGATACCAAAAAATAATCCAACTCGGTTCCACTATAAAGAACTGAGACCTGAATCAACCAGTATGACTGCATAGGTCAAAGGCCTCTCATGATGCGAGAGAATAACATAGGTATCAATAGAGAATGAAGAAAGAACTTTAGGAGGAAGAGTTCCTCTGTCACAAAAGAAGCCAGAATGACGAGAACTCCCCAAAATTCATGTGCAAAAGATTTTTCAAGCATCAAGACCCCTTTTGGCTTTCTGTGCTGTGATGAGAGCTAAGAAAAAAAAATGTTTAAATAAAATTAAATATCAATGATGTGATTACTTTCTAGGCATGTATTAAAACCCCTTTTCTCTTTGGTTGCATCAAGAATTACTAATGCATGAAATTACTAATATTTGGAGGACTTTGGGTAGGGGACAAATTTTTGGGTTTCAGAGACTCTTGAGTTGAAGCTGTGGAAGTAAATCTGGTCCGGATTTCAAGCTTCTGTCAGGATTCCGGCAGTTACTCCAATTAAATCATGAGTCTTGAGCCACACTCCCAAAACTTCAAAGGATTTATTAGAAGTCAACATGTTGGCATGACCTGGGCGTAGCCGACTCTGAGATACGTAATTCATTGTTACCCTTGAGCCTGCTTTTCACCACCACCCCTCTGGATGTATCAATTCATATTCTCCATATTTTCATAAAACATTTTCTGTACACATTTTATAGCTGTCAGCTACTTGAAGAGGTTTATTTTTCAGAAATTCAAAGTCTCTTGAAGGCAGACTATAAAATAGGGAAAGCTCTAGTAACAATATATATAACATTCTAAATCAGTCTCTTAACTGTTTTTCTTTATTTTTAGCATTCTTATTGCCCTGGAAAAAAGAATTAATTAAATCAAGCAATGATTGAATTTCTTCCTTTATAATTAAGTTTATGTAGTGTAAATTACATTCTTTGTATTTGGTTGTGTGGTATTTTACAATTTAAAACAACACAATTCTTATGTTTGGGTGAGTTTAAAGGATTTGGAGGGCAGTAAATAACTTTCTGGAGATCTGGGTCAGTTAATTTATAATTACCTAAACACCCTAAACAATATTTCTAACAAGAATTATAAAATTTATAAATTCTTGCCATCAAGCTCTTTATTCATACAGTATAACAGATAACAGATAATCAGAGTTGGAAGGGACCTTGTAGGTCATCTAGTCCACCCCCCCACCCAAGCGGGAGACCCTACACTGTATCTCACAAATGGCAGTCCAATCTCTTCTTGAAAGTCTCAAGTGATGATGCTCCCACAACTTCCGAAGGCAACTTCTGTTCCATTGGTTGATGGTTCTCATTGTCAGAAAGTTTCTCCTTATTTCCAGGTTAAGTCTCTCCTTGTTCAGTTTCCATTTTTCCTTGTCTGGCCTACAGGACCTTTAGAAAATAGATTGACCCCTTCCTCCCTATGGCAGGAAATGTTTCCAGTTTTGTGTGCGTTATTGTCAAGTTTTTCATTAGAGAAATAGAAATCGGATTGACAATCATAAAAAAATTAAAAACAATTACAAGAAAGCTGGATACATAAAGAAATGGGCTGGAGAAAAATAAAACAGAACTCCACTCTTTTTAAATTGCTTTTTAACCACAATTCCTCTTCTATTTTAACTGCTAATTGTAGCTCGATCTCAGTCTCTTTTTTAAGCCCTCCATATGCAAAGGAATTTCTTCAAACCAGTGGTATCCCTCTCTCCTTCTCCCCCTCCCCCTCCCTCGGCTAGAACAAAATGTGTACTTTCCCAATCATTTTATCACCATTATTTTATAATAAAGAGGGTTAGGATCTGGCCCGAAGGACTGACCCGTGGAGCTTCTGCCAGCAAAAAGGGAGCTGGCAGAGGGCTACAGGAGGCTGTCGCAGCTGAAAACAGAACTTGGGAGAATTTTCCTCTGGCAGAGTACTCGGGCCACTGTTGAACTGGCCACACCCATTCCACAACCCCGCCCCCCAGGTCAAGCACAACCCTGATATGGGCCTCCATGAAACCGAGTTTCTGCCTTGTATCATCCTGGTCAAAGAGATGTCCAGTCTATTTTTGAAAACCTGCAGTGATGGAGCACCCACAATTCCAGGGAACAAGCTGTTTCATTGATTATTCTGTCAGGAAATTTCTCCTTCTAGGTCGGATTGTCTTTAACGAGCTTCCGCTCTTTACTTCTTGTCCTTCCCTCGGGGGCTCAGTCCCCTCTTCTCTGTGACAGCCCCTCAAATACTGGAGGGCAGTTATTCCACCCCATAATCCTTGTTGACAGGCTAGACATACCTAGCTCTCTCAACCATTCATCATACAATTTAGCTTCCAGACCAGTTGATCCATATTGCTATCTTGATGATTCCTTCTCACAGCAACTGCTTGATTCTTTGGAAGATGAGGTGCAACTTGGCCACCCTGCACTCTGTTCTGGATCAAAGAAAAACCTTTGAATATCCACGGTTGTAACAGTCGCCATCAATAAGTTAAAATGAGACCATACAATGCCCTAAAGAGCCCAACATCAAGCCAGGATCCTTGCTTCCTGCTCAGTAGTCTTTGAGATTAAATTAGAACTCCCAGATTTGGGATATTAAACTCTGGCACATTAACACAAGATACAAAATAAATAAATAAATCCTAAATTATTGCTGCCATCTAGAAATGACTTACATCTTTTATCCCAGATATAGCATTCTTCTTGAAATGTATTTGAATATAAGTAGCATTCTTCTTTTCAGACCCATTTCTATATCCTGAGTGTCACTGACTTAATTTTTCCTCTTTGCATTAATGTGCAGTGTAGCTTCATTTGTATAGAACAGGTGTGTCAAACTGGCGGCCCTTGGGCAAGGTGCATCACGCGCAGGCCACGCCCACCCCAGCTCCGTGAAGGGAAAAAACACTGCAATATGTCACATGATGGCAATGTGACATGGCGAGTTTGACATCTGTGGTATAGAACATCCAGGCAAACATTTTAGCAAAATGTTTATTACTATGACCACTGTGAGTAGCATACAGCATATATACCCAGTGCCTGTAAACTAAACAAAAGAAACCCTTTAATTCCAATAAAAGCACCAGAATATCAGTTACATTAAGAAACTGCCAAAGAAACATTAAAACATCTCAACCCTCTCTCATGAAGAAATAATCCTTTTGCAGTTGGAATCTGAAGTAACAACATAAATGAGTGTTCGTTGAAAAAGTCCATTCCATGTTAGGACTGAAATTCTCATGCATGATTTTCTTCTGTCCATCACATGATGGCTAGCGAAGGACTTAAATCAGAATCAGAACAGAGTTGGAAGGGACCTTGGAGGTCTTCTAGTCCAGCCCTCTCCTAGACTTTGACAACTGACACAAATGTCTCAGTATTTTAGGACAATATTCCTTCATATGAATTCTTTGCACTTAGTTCAAATTATCTCCCCGTTCCGCTTATATAGACTTTTTGGTGGACTCATAGATGAGAAATTTAACTCAAAACTCTTCCCCTGCTTCAGGCAGTTACTTCTTTTTCAAGTGGGTCCTTCTGTGTGAAGTAAGGTTACTGCTAGTTTTGAATGTCTTCCCACACACCTTGCATTTGTAGGGTTCCTCCCCTGTGTGGTTCCTGTTGTGATAACGAAGCGCACTCCTGCAGCGAAAACACTTTCCGCATTCCGTGCATTTAAATGGCTTTGCTATTAAGTGGATCCTTTTATGGGAGATTAGGTCACATCTCTGACTAAAACTTTTTCTACATTCTGTACATTTATGGGGTTTCTCTTTTGCATGGATCCTTATGTGGAAAGAAAGCTTGCTGCTCGTGATGAAGCTTTTCCCGCACTTGCCGCATTTATATGGCTTTTCCCCCGTGTGAGTTCTTTCATGGTAAGTCAGGCTGCTTTTCCATTTAAAACGTTTCCCACACGCCGTGCATTGATGTGGTTTATCTGTCCTGTGGACTCTTCTGTGAGAAGAAAGCTGAGCGACGTTTTTCCCACAGTCCAGGCATTTATACGGTTTTTCCCCCGTATGAATCCTTCTGTGGATAATGAGGTAACTATTTTGACTAAATTTCTTTCCGCACTCCGTACATTTAAATGGCTTTTCCCCAGTGTGAGTTCTGTGATGACAAGTAAGAGCAGCGCTGTTGTTAAAGCTCTTTCCGCACTCCATGCATTTATATGGTTTCTCCACTCTGTGCTTCTTTTCATGATGCACAAGCGATCCTGTTTCGGAGAAATTCATCCCGCACTCCATGCATTCAAACATTTTCTCTCCAGTATGGGTTCTTTTGTGGGATACAAGGGAGCTGCTTTTCTGGAATCCTTTCCCGCATTCCACACATGTGTATGGTTTCTCTCCCTTATGGCTCCTTTTATGAGAAATCAGGGAGGCCCTCTGACTGAAACTTACTCCACACAGCGTGCATTTGTGCTTTTTTTCGTTTGAGTGAATTCTTCTGTGCATATTAAGGGTGCTGCTTGTACTGAAGCTCTTTCTGCACTCCCTGCATTGATATGGTTTCTCTCCCGTGTGGATCCTTTTATGGGAAATCAGGGAATGTTTCCATCGGAAGCTTTTCCCACACACTGGGCATTTATATGGTTTCTCTTCTGTATGGATCCTTTTATGAGACCTAAGGGAACAATTCTGACTGAAGCTCTTTCCACACTCCAGGCATTTATATGGCTTCTCTCCCGTGTGGATCCTTTGATGGGAAGTAAGGTCACAGCGCCTCCGGAAAGTCTTACCGCATTCTGTGCATTCATAGGGCTTCTCCCCGCTGTGGATCCTTCTGTGATAATTAAGGTGACTACTCTGAGCAAAATTCTTTCCACATTCCATGCATTTATAAGGTTTTTCCCCATTGTGGATTCTTTTGTGAGAAGTAAGGTGGCTTTTTTGACCAAAGGTCTTCCCACACTCCAAACACTGGTATGGTTTCTCCCCTGCGTGCATCCTTTTGTGGGAAGTAAAATAACTGCTCCATTTGAAGAGTTTCCCACACTCCAGGCATTTATATGGCTTTTCCCCTGCTCTTCTTCTTGCAGCTAAAGAAACAGGTTTTCTGTTATGTTTTCCATTGTTCAGCACTTCACCACCTTCTCCTTTAGTATAAGTTCTGCGATTTTTATTCACAACTGTGTCTTTGAATACTTCCTTTCTTTTCCCTAATGTCTTTTCTTTTCTCCTTCCTTTCCAAGATTGTTGTTGAATCTGAATACGGTGGGGATTGAATTTTTTCCTCCCCTGTTTTTTTGACTTGTTTTTCTTCCTTTTTTTGACTGGTTTTTCTCTTTCTTTAAGTCTTTCTTCCTTTTTCTGATTGATCTCTTGAAATAGTTCCTTGCAACCTTCATTCTCCTGCTCATGAGCTCCTTGGGAAGAAAAGAGAGAAGAAAAATTGAATGAAGCTAATTGAATGAAGGGGAAAGAAAATGAATCAAATTAATGTAAATGAATTCTCCCCAAGGTTTTGTTGACTTACTAAAATAAGAAATAATTTAAAAAAAAAACCACTGATGCAACATTTATTCATTGTGGACACCTGATGGGATTATTACAATTTCAGGAATATAAAGATGAATGATCAATATGCAGATGTAGTTTCTGTTTACGGAACCCCTTCAAAAGTCAATTTCTGTTAAATAGCAAACCAATTCAAGTAAATCGTTTCTATTTTCTGTGGTACATAGGACAGGCAGGCAGCTTCTTGTCCTACACAAGAAGTCACTATTAAGGTTAGAGGTCAGATCGCTGAATCCATAATCTAAAACAGGGGTCTTCAAACTTGACAGCTTTAAGACTTGTGGACTTCAACTCCCAGAATTCCTCCTCCAGTCATGTTAGCTCAGGAATTCTGGGAATTGAAGCCTACAAGTCTTAAACTTGCCAAGTTTGAAGACCCTTGATCTAAAATGAATCACTGAGAAACTAAAAATATATATTTTTGAAGGGGAACACCTGAAGAAAGAGATACCAAGTAACAGCATGATGGATTTAAGGAAGTAGCTGCAAATTTCTTCCCTTGTTTGGAGCAGAAGAAGATAGGATTAACTCCTTCTTGTATATAGGAGATGAGACCTGGTTGGGGAGAAATGTTTTGACTGAATTTGACTACCTTCTAAATGTTTGCAGGCCAAGCAGGCAACTCTTACCCAAAGAGGCCACATTCTGAGAATTCTCCAGCATGACTTCCTCGTGGAGGGCTTTTTGGTGGGCATCCATCTGACACCACTCGTCCTCAGAAAAATACACCGCCACCTCCTCGAAGGACACAAGGCCCTGAACAAGGAAACAAATTTCCCTATTAACAGACAACGATGGATTTAGAAGTTCAAAAATCACATAAGGGGCAATGAGTGAATGATAAGGATGTAAAGCTTTATATAGGAAAATGGGCCATGTTCACAGGTTTTCACTGAAGGTACGGTTGGAACAAGTTTAATTTACATGGCAGAATTTTCCATTCAGTAAAAGTTAACTTCTGAATCTATTGGCAGTTAGACCTCAACACACACAGCTGTAATGGGGGGGGGGGGAGGTTTCCTTCCTAACATGTTGGCTAGTACGAATGAAGGCGAATATATGTGTCCCGGGGTAATGTTGCAGATGTTTTGTCTTCCGAGCTTTAGGACTTGTGCTGCAGCCCATTCTCAGGGAATTTTACCAGAATGTTCTACGAGAAAGAAGTTCACCAAGGATGGGCTCCAGCACAAGTCCGAAGCTCAGGAGACAAAAGTTCTGATTCTGATGACCGACCCAGATTGGATGTTAGCTAATGTCCAATGTATCCCTACAACTGATGGAACAGCATCACAAATGTGCTGGAGAATTTATATTAGGATCTGCGTGAAGGCCATTAACCTGAGAATGAGCAATTTCTGCTCTTCAGATTATAGGGAATGTTTTTGTGGTGTGAACTTCCAAGCCCACGATTCTTCTGATTAACTTCAGTGGATCCTTTCTGAAAGTCTCATAAAATATTTCTATTCCATTTACTATGTAACCTACCTCCTAAAGAACTATTAAATTGCAGATTCTACTTTACACTGTTCTTCAAACCAGAGGCTTTTTTCCCCCTCCTCAGACTAGATTTCAAATGATGCCTTATTTTCAAATGTAAATGTTATTTATTGGTTTGGAAATGTAATGTATGTTTTGTTCAATTCTGAACTGAAGAAGCTCCTTGGATGAGAAGCGAAATGTTTTCAAGGGGAAAAAAAAACCCAAGTAAGCCCAGTTGCCCTTTGGAAAAGTACCTTTGGAATATGGTTTCCTGCATCTTCTGAGATTTGTTCTGCTACCTGAGCTGGAGCTTCAACCACGCCTTCAGTTTCACCAGAACAAGATGGCTGTACGAATACAAATGAGATGCCTCTGTTCCCTGTGAAGGAGACAATGGTGATAAAAGAATAATTTTTAAGAACCTAACAAATATGGAAAGGTAATTCTATCCATGGGGAGCCAGAACATTCACTGTGTCAGCATGCCAACTAACCAACTCCAAACCAAGAGACTCCGAAACATGAATTTCCTCAAAGTTCCATTTTATTAGAGTTGTCCTATTGGCACATCTGGGAAAACCCAAATCTGTGAGTTCCGGGTTTTCCCTTCCCAAAATAAAATCAAAGATCCATCCCCTGCACCCATCACATGGCCCAATCAAATCATTCATCCCAACTGGAGACATCCCTCCTGTCACTCCTCTCCAGGTGCAGGGAAATATGTCCTTGACTCTCTAAGAAAGAATGTTGTTATGTTTAAACCTCTACCTCACTATGAGATCCTCCCTCCCAAATTCCCAGGGCACTGAATGTGGCAGCCTCGAAGCTTCCATGTAAAATTGGCTTCCAAGGCTGCTTAGAAGGACCTTTCTCTTACCTCCTGAGGCGTCCTGATAGGGATCTTTTTTGGAGAATTGCTCGAAAAGCAGCTCCTCAGAGGGATCTTCTATCTCCAGATCTTCAGGAACGACAGCTGAGGGGGACTCCTGCTGCTGAAACCGAAGGAAGGAGAAAAGAAAATAGAAGAAAGGAAAAAAGGATGAATGGACCAACAGAGATGAAGTAATGGATATTTCTCAATCCACAGTCCTGCAGTCCCTTATATCCATCAGTGGAAGTGGAAACTAAGAAGGGAACGATGTCAGCGCTCTAGCAATCCTCCATTCCAATCAGTAACTCCGAGACAAACATATCTCAAAAGTACCTTTATTAGAATAGCACCTGGCACATCTGTGGAACCCCCAATCTAAAAGTTTTCGGGCTTTCCAAATTTTCCCTAACTACAAATCCATTCCCCCTTGGTCATCATCAGATCACATGGTCCAATCATGATCCGTCCAAAAGTAAGATCCTTATTTCATCCTGAGCCATACTAAATGACCTTGAACTAACAGAAAGAATTTTATTTTGTCTTACTTAGAGCTGCTTAATTGAAATCACTCCCCTTTCACTTTCTCAGGCTATGTGGCAGCATGGAATATGGCTTCCAAAGCTGGCAAACACTTTCCCCAAATGGAAAGGACTGAAATCTGCCACAAGAGTTTATTTATTTATTACATTTTTAAAAATTACCCATCAACTGAAGTTTTTGTGGCAGTTTACAGTAGAAGAAAGGTGTTCTTAATGTTGAAATGCCAGAAATCCCCATGCCATGGCTGAGTTGCTACGCAAATTGCTCGCAACCATACAACAATGGGAGGGGGAGGGAAGCATTGGAATGCAAGTGTGTCATCTGGAAGCCGGAGATAGTTCCACCCCCAAGGTCACCAACTCTGAGAATGTCCGAGGCAAACAGATTGTTCTCAAAACAACCCAGGTTCAGCTGATTGGTGGGCAAAGGACCATGTGACTCCAGAGTGACAATAAAGTTCTTCTAAGTCTATGGTAGGACCAGGGAAGAAAAAGGGGAATTTATCTGACGCTTTTGCGCACGAAATGTTAGAACTGGCTTTTCCACTTCTGTACCCACTTCCGGTTTTTCAGCAGAGTATACGCTTGGAGGGAAAAAAAATGTCCCAGGAGTTTCTTTTTTGGGCTACCATACTGGGATGGTTGACACCCTATGATTGAAACCTAGAAAACTGATGGCAGAAAAAGACCTACTGTAACATGGAGTCTGCCCTATTTATTAAATTTATATATTTTTTTGTCAGATGACAGACATGCGCTTATCTCATTCCCAAGCATGTTTAATATGGAAACTGATTCCTCAGCATGTTCAACCATGGAAACAGATCAAGGAGAGATTCAACCTAGAAATAAGGAGGAATTTTCTGACAGAACAATCAACTCATGGAACAGAAGTTGCCTTCGCAAGTTGTGGGAGCTTCATCACTGGAGGCTTTCAAGAAGAGACTGGACTGCCATCTGTCAGAAAAGGTGTAGGGTCTCCTGCTTGGGCGGGGGGTGGGGTTGGACTAGATGACTACAAGATCCCTTCCAACTCTGTTAATCTGTTAAACCAGGGGTCCCCAACCACCGGGCCACGGTCCCAGTCCCGTGGAACATTTCCTACCAGGCCACCGGTTTGCTGGGCACCGCCATCTTCTTTGACGAGAAAGTATTTCCGGGTGAGCTTTTCTGGTTGGAAAGCGGCGTTTGCATCCTGAAGGAATCCTCACGCCTTAGTTTCATCGAAGCGGGGGGGCTTCGAACGAAACTAAGGCGCGAGGATTCTTTCAGCACCCAAGGCAAGGCGAGCCGAGCGACCGTCCCGAAGCGAAGCCCATCGACAAAGGTACAAAGGAGGAGTTGAAGGTGGCGGGGAGAAGCGGGGGACAGCTGGCTGGCTGGTTGCTTGGCTCGCCTTGCCTTGTCATGCGTGCTGATGCCGGTACCGGGCCGCGGATCATTTTGTGATGCCGATACCGGGCCGCGGATCATTTTGTGATGCCGATACCGGGCCGTGGCACAAAAAAGGTTGGGGGCCACTATGTTAAACTATAGTATTAAATGAACTATAGTATTACGGTATATATTGTTTCTTCTATTTGGGACCGTTCTAAGACCTAAGAAGGTATCTACCTGCAGATTTTCCTGTTGCTTCCCTTTGGCCTGGCTCATGAGGAAGCCTTCAGCCAGGGCCACTGCCTGGGAGCTGGTCTCTGCTCCACACTCCCGCACCCAGCTTTTCATTTCGGGGGGCAGGAGGGTCAGAAAATACTTTAGGACCACGAGGTCCAGCATCTGTGCCTTTGTGTTCCTTTCTGGCTGCAGCCATTTGTGGTAAAGTTGGTGGAATCGGTTGCGAAGTCCTCGGGGTCCCTCAGCCTCCAGGTATTGGAAGCTCCTGAAGTCCCAGGACTGAACTCCTGAACGGAGGATGGTTTCCTCCTCCAGGACCTTCTGCCTAGCGCTTGCCCAGATCTCCTCACAGCTCCCAAGCTGAACAGCAGAAGGACCTTTTCCAGTTGCCTCAGTTGCTAAAGGGGGCCTCTCCATCTTCCTCTGCTCTCCAACACAGCTTTAAATGGGGCCGCGGATCTTTTCACGCTCCTTGTTTGCGAGATATTTTTGTGTCTAGGCAAGGAGGCAAGATGCTTCCGCCCTATAGATCTGCAACAGAAAAGCAGAGAGAACGTAACAAGTAACATTTTAACAACTCCCTGCAAAATGTCGAACTAAGGATTCTTTTGAGCTGGCAAAGGGACTGCATAATTTGGCAGTTCGAATCTCACGAGGCTCAAAATTGATTCAGCCTTCCACCCTTCTTAAGGTGGGTAAAATGAGGACCCAGAGTGTTGGGGGCAACATGCTGACTCTGTAAACTGCTTAGAGAGGGCTATAAAGCACCATGAAGCGGTGTGTCAGTCTAAGTGCTATTGCTATTAGGAAGATGTATGTGAGTTCATCTCTTGATGTTTTTATCTGCTGTGTTTGTTATGATGGATGATTTTAATATTTTTCTCAATGTTTTTATGTCGTAAAGGCTACTGGATAGGAGATGGGCAGAAAATGAATTCCATAAATAAATTAAATAAATAGCAATAGCATATGAGGACAATAAACCAGTGGAACAGCCTACCTTCAGAAATTGCGGGTGCTCCATCACTGGATGTTTTAAAGAAGAGACTGGACAGTCACTTACCTGAACTGGTATAGGTTCTCCTGCATGAGGCAAGGACTGGACTACATGACCTCCAAGGTCCCTTCCAGCTCTCTCCCCTCCCCTCCTCTCTATTCTAGTCACTATTCTATTCTTGTTTCTATTCTCTTTCCTAGATTCTATTCTATTCTTATCCTATATTCTATTCTCTTTTCTATTCTATTCTCTAGTCTCCTTTCTAGTGTCTAGTTTCTATTCTATTATTACCCTATCTTCTATTCTATTCTATTTCTATTCTATTCCTATATTTTATTTTCTATTCTATTCTAGTTTCTATTCTATTTCTGTTCCTATCGTATATTCTCTTTTCTAGATTCTACTCTATTCCTATCTATATTCCATTCTCTTTTCTAGTCTGTTCTCTAGTCTCTTTTCTAGTTTCTAGTCTATTCCTACGTTGTATTCTCTTTTCTAGTCTATTCTTTAGTCTTTTTTTCTAGTTTCTATTCTCTCTTCTAGTTTCTATTCTATTCCTGTCCTATTTTTTTCTATTCTCTAGTCTCTTTTCCGTTCTCTAGTTTTCCTATCCTCTATTCCATTTCTATTCTATTCCTATCCTATATTCTGTTCTCTTTTCTATTCTTTAGTCTCTCTTCTAGTTTCTATTCCATTTCTATTCTATTCCTATCCTATATTCTGTTCTCTTTTCTAGTATATTCTCTAGTCTCTTTTCTAGATTCTATTCTATTCTATTCTCTTTTTAGTCTATTCTCTAGTCTCTTTTCTAGTTTCTAGTTTCTTTTCTGGTTTCTAGTCTATTCCTATATTCTATTCTCTTTTCTAGTCTATTATCTAGTTTTTTTTCCTATTCTCTCTTCTCGTTTCTATTGTATTTCTCTTCTATTCCTATCCCATATTCTCTAGTCCTTTTTCTTTTCTCTAGTCTTTTTTCTATCCTTTATTCTATTCCTATCCCGTATTTTACTCTGCAATCTTTTTTTGTATCCTCTATTCTGGATTCTATTCCATTTCAATCCTCTTTCTATCCCATCCAATTCCATCCTTCTATTTTGGCTACCTGGCTTCTCCCCTGCATTTTGCTTGAATGCAGTCAGCTGCAACTCCTCCTCCGCTGCAAAACATCCAGTCCTCCTGCTGGATTTCTGCGACGCAACTTTCTTCTCTCCCCACCTAGGCTTTTCCCAAGCATGCAAAGGGGCGGCAGGGGAAGATGGGGCCCCGGGGCTTCTTCCACCTCCTTCCCTCTCCCCCTTCCCCAGGACTCAGCACTTTGGAGGGAGAGATTGCACGCCTCCCTCCATGTCTCCAGCTCCACGGGAAACCCGCCCCCCGCGAGAAAAAAAAATACTCCCCCCACTCACTGAACAGGTTCCCGTCCGCACCTCCTCCGTCCTCGCAAAACTTTCCCCGCGGCCGCATCGCCTCCTGCGGAACAAAAGCGGTTAAAACGAGCGAGGCTAGAGTCGTAGAGGGGCCACGCTTTGGTCGACGTCGCTCCGTCTGGGTTGGGCATGCGTGCGCCGTTGTCCGGCAGCAAAGATGGAGGAGGAGGAGGAGGGGGCGGGCAGCCTCCGAGCGTCAAGAGTGGAGGGAGCATGCGTCAACGATCGGACAAAAAGCGCCCGGCGGCGGACTTGGACAGGAAATGACGTCACTAGGAAAGGCCGTCGCCGGGTGGAGCTTTCCCGGAAGAGTCCGAATGGGAATGAATGGGAGTCTTTCTGATGTGGGGGACTAGATTAGAAGATGGGCGGGGTAAACCCCCTGATGGAAAAATACAAACTATTAAAAAAGAAAACCAGACCTAACAAAAGAGGAAGTGAACTTCCATTATAGATAAAAGATCATTATATCTCTACAGAAATCCACCAAACCAAGGATGAAAACCTCCTAAGATCCATATGGGTCAATATAAAAGGGAAAATTGCTATAGGGGTATACAACAAGCCACCTACCAAGCAGAAAAAATAGACGAACATTTTGCTAAACAATTAAGAAATGTATGTAGGAAACATACCACAGTAGTAATGGGATTGCTAATTGTACCCTATGACTATCATTAAGTGTTGTACCTTACGATTCTTGACTCTTGATGAATGTATCTTTTCTTTTATGGACATTGAGAGCATTTGCACCAAGACAAATTCCTTGTGTGTCCAATCACACTTGGCCAATAAAGAACTATTCTATTCTATTCTATTCTATTCTATTCTATTCTATTCTGTTCTATTCTATTCTATTCTATTCTCAATTGCCATGTTCCTTTTCACATAGAAACAATATCTGCCATATGCAACTTGAAGTTGGCAATAGTACCCTCCCTCCTTGTCTCTGTCTGTCTCTCTCTTTTTTTAATTCTCTCTCCCTCCCCGCCCTCATGGAATTAAAAAATATCTCTTGGAATTACCGGCCAGTTAGTCTTATGGCAAAAATATCTGCTACATTCCTTTTAAATAAACTTGAGATTGGGGAGAAGAAAAGTGCATTCCTTGCAGAAAAACCAAAAGGTTTTAGGCAGAGTTAAAGGTTATATAAATTTGTATAATAAATAACACATAAATTAATGATTTAATTTGACTTAAGATTTCTCTTCAAATTCCTAATCACAATATGTGTCAGTCAGTAAATGGAGAAATTTTAAGGAGGAAATTGATTGCCCTTAATTTAGAATTCAGACTATTGTCCCTGATCTAAGCCCTTGTTTGAGGCTGGGGTTGGAGCTCAATGGAGCCCTGAGAACAAGGATCTATTACTTGGGGGAGGGGAAATGTGCATATTTGAACCCTTGTTATTCAGTCTAGATATGAATGACTTACCAGGAGTAATGTAGTGCGCATGTCTAAGGTGCTAAATACATGTTGGAACACGCTGATTTACACTGATAAAACAATACTCTTATCATTCTTGTATATTGGATTGTGTAGGCTGTTAAGAAGACTTGGCTTATTTATTTTATTTATTTATTGGAATTTGTCAAACAAAAATGAGAACAAGAATAAGAGAATAAAAATACAGTGACAGGGATGATAGGCACGTCAGTGCACTTATGCACGCCCCCTCTACTGACCACTTAACTATGAAGTAAGGTCCACGGAAGTCAATTTGTGACTGAAATTCTGAAAATTTGTAACTGAGACAACTGAATCAGGCAGAGCATTCCAAACTTTGACAACTCTATTATAGAAATCGTATTTTTTACAGTCAAGTTTAGATCGATTTACATTGAGTTTTAAATGGTTGTTTGTGTGCATATTATTGAGATTAAAACAGACAAAGTCGGAAAACAGAAAAAGGCTTCTACTGACACAATAATTCTCTAATTATTAACAAATCAAAGTCTTTTGAAAAACAACATAATAACCATAGATCTCTATTTGGTGATGAGCCAATAGAGCAAGTAACCCTTTCTTTGCCTGAGATAGTTTTCTCTGAAAGTGGATGTTGCTTCCATGTCATCAAAGAAGCCAGAGAAAGTGAATTAACTGCTTAACCTTAAAAAAAAAAACCTTAAAAAATAGCTATCCAGCTTTCTTTTCATTTCTTTTATTTATTTCATTTATTAAAGTATATAATACCAAAGTTACTCCCAAGTCTCTGAGGTTTGGTACTTAAAATATATTGCTAGTAGAATAAACTCAATCACAGCATGTGAGAAGAATCTTAGTGGTGGATAAAAAGATTTCAGCTTCTGAGTTTGGAATTTATACAATTTTTTCTTTAAAATTGGGGCATATTATTATTGATTTAAATTTAAAGCTGTGGAAACTGAGCAAACCAAAATTCAGTCTGTTAGAAGAAAACAAAGCTTCAATTAAAGACATATTGGATTGTACAACTTATATTAAGATTTAACATGTCTATTATTGGAAGGTCCATTTTCCAAGAGAGAAATTAGTATCTTGGACTCCACATTGGGATCCATATATTAAAATACCATATTTCCTGTGCAGTCAGGATTTCAAACTTACGATATGTATATTATAATATAATATGGCTCCTTATTTGAGCAAAACATTTCATTTCAGATTGAAATATCTGATAAAATGTATGGGTTATATAGAAATGATTTACATTCTTTCTTCTTCTTATTTATACTTATATTATACTTAAATTTTTCTTGCATTGTTTTTTTATCGCAGACTTAGAAATGTTCCATTTTCTACATTATGCACTTTGATGTGACTTAATGGCTAATCAACAATAAATTATCGTAGTAAGTTCATGGGAACCAGGTTGTAGTCATTAAAAGCTAATAATTTGGGCTGGCTCTGACCCCCCAATATAATACAGCATTCTTCATTGCTTTTTCAGATCAGGATTGAAACTACTTCAGAGGTTCTGAGTGATAAAAGCCAATTCCCTTTTTTCCACCTGTTGCTCCCCAAAGAAGGGATCCAGTACCCAGCAATTGTCCAACTGCTCCTCTACTTCAGATGGATCCTGATTGACCTCTTTGCTTTAGACACAGAGAAGGGAGAGGATTTCAGGAGGACTTTCCCTCCTCTGCTTCTCAGGAAGGGAATTTGTGCGGTTATATCTCAACAATTCTCAACAACTGGACATATAGTGCCTCTCAGGGCTGCCCTCTGTAAGTGGAAACAAGTCAATGTCTTTGTTCACTTCATAAAACATGATTCCATTTCAGACAGAATTCTTCCTTTCCATTTAATAATTGAAGATTTGCCAGGACTCATTGAAAGGAAAGTCTGGATCATGACAGTCTTGGGTTTTAGGTTGATTAAAAAGGTCAATTTTTTGAAATATGTCCATAGTATTTGGAGATTTTCGTATGAGAAGAACAAAAGGCCCAAAGAGTATGCCTTTGAGCCCTAGTTCCTTATGGAACCCCAATTTCAAGATCATTATTTCCACTGTTCTTTTTCAAAACGTGCCTTTTCCATCAAAGGCCGGAAAAGATGCACCCAGAAAGCCCCACTGGAGACCCAGTGGAAATGGAACAGGATGCGGATCCCATATTCTAAACCAGGGGTGTCCAACCTTTCACCTTCCCTGGGCTACATTAGAAGATGAAAATTTGGTATGGGCCGCACATAAAATAAAGTAACAGTAACGATACCTGATCATCCAAAAAAACCATAGAAAACATAGTTAACATATTAAATTTATTTGGAAATGAAGTTAGTGAGATGTTTTTATTATTTATTATTAATTATTTATTAAAAATTATTTATTTTTTAGCACGGTTTTTTTTATCACAGTTTTTTTATCACGGTTTATTTTCTGGCCAAATTTTGCGTTGGGGGGGGGAGAAAGCTCGCCTGCCTCACGCCTACCTCTCCTCCTGCAAATGGCCCGGCTGGATGAGGCAGGACTGGAAGGCAGAAGCAGCAGCAGCGGCGGGGGCAGAAGCTTTCCCCTGCCACTGCTGCTGCCCCCGCCACCGCCGCCGCCGCTTCTTCCCCCGCCACCTCTTCTGCCCCCACTGCCACCCCTGCCGCCGTTGCCGCTTCTTCCCTCGCCACCACCGCCGCTTCTGCCCCCGCCGCGGGGGCAGCGGCGGCGGGGGAAGAAGTGGTGGCGGGGGCAGAAGCAGCGGCGGGGGAAGAAGCGGTGGCAGCGGCGGCGGGGGCAGCAGTGGTGGTGGGGGCAGAAGTGGCAGCGACGGTGGGGGCAGAAGTGGCAGTGGGGGCCGAAGCGGCAGCGGGGGCAGAAGCGGCGGCGGTGGTGGCAGCGGCAACAGCAGGAGGTGGCGCTCTTACGGCGCCTGCCGTTTCTTTTGCTGCTTGGCCTGGCGCTCGCCTTGCCCCGCCTTGCGCCTGCCTCTCCTCCTCCTCCTCGCTGGCTCTGGCACGAAGGTTGGGGTGGGCACTGGGCCGCATTACGAGGTGACCTGGGCCGCATGCGGCCCTTGGGCCGCAGGCTGGACAAGCCTGTTCTAAACTATTATATTCATAATAATATGGAATAATATTCCATATTATTCCAGTTTCATGAAGACCATGCCTTGAAGACCATGCCTTGAAGACTGCATATTCTTCCAGATGGAGGAAGAGAAGGAAGGAGTTCCAAGAGAGATTGGGGACTCCAAGGCTGCAGCCATGGCAGGTAAGCAGTATTGACAAGGATCCCTCGAACTTAGTCACTCTTTCAGAAGTAGATGCAGAAGAACCATCTGAAACTGTTTGTGATACAAATGGGCAAAAGTTTTAACCAATTTATTCACTCAGAGATAATGTTCCAGAGTGGGCATCATGACAGATATATTTGGATAATCCTATCTGTTAGATTTAGTGAACATTTGACATTACAGGCTTGATCTCTTGAAATGATATCAATATATTTAGATTTATCTAATTTCACATAAGTAAATCCACTGTGTAGGAATTTTGATATTAATCCAATGGACAGGAAAGTGTGGAAACATATTGTCTTGGATGACACTTGAACCAACATCCAGTGAGATGAGACAGCCAATTCATGGATGGAGAGATATTACTCAGTCATCCCGGCCTTAGTCAGCCCTTGGAAGGGAAGAGGCAAGTGTTGTGGCCTGCCAGCGGCCTGCAGAGCTGGCAGCAGTCAGACAGTGGGGAGGAATAGGGGCCCATCCTGGAGCATGGGGAAGGCTCGGACAAGGGATCTGCATTCGACACAGAGATGAGGCAAAGGCCATCTGGGAGTTATGTGCTGACTCCGGAGCCTCCAGAATCTGACATCAGTGAGGCAGAGGAACAGTGGGAGCCTGTTCCCAGTGCGCACTTGTGCAGAGCTGCCAGAAGGCAGGAACAATTAAGACAAAAGGGATTTCTTGAGAGTAAGGTGATTGGCCCCTCCCATAAGGAGTATGTTGGGAGTAAGGTGATTGGCCTCTCCCATAAGACATAAAGGAGGAGCAAAGGGACAGGAGCCTTTGCAGGAAGCAACTTTGTTCGTTCTGGTCAGTTTAACATCTGAAGCTCCGTGTTGACTTTGTGCTCCATTTGGCCTTGTACAGCTAATTGGCAATTTAGTCATTGGCAGCATTTCAAGGGAGATAAAGGTGGGTGCTTATCAGTCTTATCTTGAAAGACTGTGGCAGACTTCTGTTGGTCTATTCCCAAACTGTTTGGGACTCATTACGGGCTGTGAATGTATATAATTCACAGCAGTTGAAATAAAACAAAAGGTTTTTGGGACTAGCATGTGTTTGTTGCAGTCTCAGAAAGCCTTGGTCAGAACAGCAGGAGGGTGAAGATTGGGCAAGCTTTACTACTGCCAGAGAAAATCTCTTTTCTTGTTTTAGTTTCAATGCGTTTACCATACTTCTCCAGGAACATCTGAGATTTTTCAATTCAAGGAAATCTCTTTGGTCCCCTTCCTGGAAGGATTACTGCGATATGTTCGACATGGGCCTCCCCTTGAAGAACGCTGAGAAGATGTTGCTGGTCCACAATAAGATGGTGTGGACAGCTCTGGGGCACCCATATTTGTGCTGCTCCCATTACCATTTCACAAAGGAGCAGCTTACAGCCAGAAGAAATGTAGAAATCTGAGACAGAGGAATTTTAACTCTTAACATGTTCCAACAGGACAAAATTATAAAATGTTTCAAGCTGTTCTCCAGACGAGCGATCAATTATTTTTTTGCGTTCCATCTGCAACACGAGGCTCCTGAGCTTCCCTTCCCTCCCTCCCTCCCTTCCATGAGGTTGAGAGGCAGCCTTGATTTCTCCATCTCTTTTCACTTTGTTTTTTTCTAACTACTGTCTGTGTCTCTGTGTGTGAGATTATTATTTAACTGTCCTGTCTCATGCACAGAGGTGGATTTGTAGCTGTGCAGATGCAGATAGATAAATTCCACAAAACATCCATAACAAAATACATTTATTGGTACATCAGGTATCTTCATAACTCACATTTGTGACGAAGTTCTTCTTTAATGACCAATCCTTTGTATATCAGCCTTGCAGGTAAAAGATGGTTATTTCCCAACCCATCTCGTAGCAGTAGAAAAAGCTGCTATGAGTTAGTGAGTCCAGGCAAGAATGAGGGGACCCCCCCCCCGCAACTCCTCGAGGGTCAATTTAGTGACCAATCAGGATTGCAGATGTGGCCACGTGACATGAACTACATTTCCTAGGATACCTTTAAGTACATTTACCATGATACATTCCCTTAAGGAGACAGCTCATAATTCCTAAGTAACTATCCAATTCTCATAGACTGGCTGGGACAGCACATTAACGCTGCAAAGTTCTGGCAACTAGTTTTTCACTAATGTTTTTTTTTCCTTAGAGACTGGCTGCACTATTGCATCAGCCCTTTTGTGGTGGTGCCCTTGAGCATTAGCTTTCAAAATAAAGTACATTTTGGTTGCAACTCAGCAGGCAGCTGTTTCAGATCCGTGACATGCTCTGGCATTAACTGGCCCCTGGGATTTTATCTTTAAGCACAACGTCAACAAATGTCACATTTCTTTTTGTCTTCAGCCACAAGTGCCGTGTATTCCCTCTTGGGTCAGATTCAAGGATGGAGACCCCAAACCCCTCAATTCTAGATGATAGATTTAATTCAATCTTTGCCCCTATTATTATGAGTCACACGAGGATTATTCCCCTTTCATTCATCTCCAGAGAATTGCCCAACAATCTTTGAGTCCAAGAACTAGTTGAATTATCCAGGGATCCCTCCTGAGAGGGAGAATTATGATAAAAGCTTCAACTCTGCTCTTTGGCCGAATCCTCCAGGGGAGACTTTGGGTAGAGAAATATGGATTTTGGGGAGAGGCAGGGCTCTTGAATGTGTCTCTCTACTTTGCAGCTGAGTGTTACTCTGTTTCAATCAGGAAAGTGACTGGATATTCCATCTTGTGAGAATCCTTTGAATTCTTCTAATTCTACTTTACAAACAGGAAGGAGATTGATTGATTCACCCCCATGAATTATGGACCTCCTGCTTCTGGTTCTGCTGCTGCTGGTGTCCCATCCAGTCTCTGGGAAGCTGAGAAAGAAATGCCCTCCAAATTTCAAGCACCAGGATGGAAAACAACCACAGAGCTTTTACAGCCCAGGAGACTATCTCATTGGTATAGTCATCAGTGGAAATGAAGGATTGCATACAAAGTTGCTTTTCAACGTGGCTCCTTCTGTTCAGTTTGTTTTCCATGATTTGTAAGTCATTCTGGGTGATGGAGTTGCACTCCCTCCATTCCCTCCTTCTTTTCTGTTTTTTATTTTTCTCATTTATTCCTACATAGGGGGATAAGTCTGATTTTGATTTCCATGGCTTCTCTCTTTTGTCTGAATTTGTGAAAGAGACTCACATCCAAAAAGGGGTCTGAAAAAAAGCTGAAAGGACTGCAGATTATTTTCCTCTCTCAGTTCAATCCTTAATTTATCACTTGAATAATGAATTTTATTTAAAGCAGTGGTTGAACCAATTGTGGTTGCCGTACCTCAGCCAATTTCCATATTTGTGTAACTGATCATTCCTTTTGGATCAATGTTGGCTTAAGGCTCAGTAGGCTTGTGGAGGATTATGTATATTATATACAGTACTTAAAAAGTATTTGTTGTTGCTGTTGATTATAACATTTTTTTTACAATAGGGATGCTTATGGCTTTTTATATGGCTTTCTATTCATTTTCGCCTTTCAAATGGTCAACAAGAATTCCCAGCAGCTGCATAATCTCACACTGGGCTACAACATCCATGACAACTATTGGAGCACATTCCACACTTCACATGCCTTGCTAGACATACTCTCCACTGGAGACACCAATGTCCCCAACTACAGCTGTGGAAAGAAGGAGAACCTTCTGGCTCTTCTTGATAGAGCTGACAGGACCATCTCCATCCAGATGTCAACATTAGGAAGCATCTACAAAGTCTCACAGGTTTGTGTGTGTTTTTCTCTATCTGGTACAGTGAGTGGTAGGTGTTGGTGGGTGAGCAATAGAGGCAATCATGTCTTCTCCATGGAATTCAAGAGTTGCTTTTCTCCATATTATAGTAGCATTTTAACTATCTAAAATGTGGAATAAAAAGAACTCTAGCAATTACAGGTGGAACTTGAAAATTTAGAATATCATGCAAAAGTTCATTTATTTCAGTAATGCAACTTAAAAGGTGAACCTAATATATGAGATAGACTCATTACATGCAAAGCAAGATAGTTCAAGCAGTGATGTGTCATAATTGAGATGATTATGGCTTACAGCTCATGAAAACCCCAAATCCACAATCTCAGAAAATTAGAATTTTGTGAAAAGGTTCAATATTCTAGGCTCAAAGTGTCCCACTCTAATCAGCTAATTAAGCCGTAACACCTGCAAAGGGTTCCTGAGACTTTAAATGGTCTCTCAGTCTGGTTCAGTAGGAATCACAATCATGGGAAAGACTGCTGACCTGACAGTTGTGCAGAAAACCATCATTGACACCCTCCATAAGGAGGGAAAGCCTCAAAAGGTAATTGCAAACGAAGTTGGATGTTCCCAAAGTGCTGTATCAAAGCACATTAATAGACAGTTATGTGGAAGGGAAAAGTGTGGAAGAAAAAGCAGCAGGGATGACTGCAGCCTGGAGAGGACTGTCAGGAAAAGGCCATTCAAAAGTGTTGGGGACTTTTACAAGGAGTGGAGTGAGGCTGGAGTCAATGCATCAAGAGCCACCACACACAGACGGATCCTGGACATGGGCTTCAAATGTTGTATTCCTCTTGTCAAGGCGCTCCTGAACAACAAACAACGTCAAAAGTGTCTTACCTGGGCTAAAGAAAAAGAAGAACTGGTCTGTTGCTCAGTGGTCCAAAGTCCTCTTTTCTGATGAGAGCAACTTTTGCATTTCATTTGGAAACCAAGGACCCAGAGTCTGGAGGAAGAACAGAGAGGCACACACTGCAAGATGCTTGAAGTCCAGTGTGAAGTTTCCACAGTCTGTGCTGATTTAGGGAGCCATGTCATCTGCTGGTGTTGGTCCACTGTGCTTCATTAAGTCCAGGGTCAACGCAGCCGTCTACCAGGAGATTTTGGAGTACTTCATGCTTCCTTCCACAGACAAGCTTTATGGGGATGCTGACTTCATTTTCCAGCAGGACTTGGCACCTGTCCACACTGCCAAAAGCACCAAAACCTGCTTCAATGACCGTGGGATTACTGTGCTTGATTGGCCAGCAAACTCACCTGACCTGAACCCCATAGAGAATCTATGGGGCATTGCCAAGAGAAAGATGAGAGACATGAGACTGAATAATGCAGAAGAGCTGAAGGCCGCTATTGAAGCATCCTGGTGTTCCATAACACCTCAGCAGTACCACAGGCTGATAGCTTCTATGCCACGCTACATTGAGGCAGTAATTGCTGCAAAAGGGGCCTAAACCAAGTACTGAGTACATATGCATGCTTATACTTTTCAGATGTCCAATATTGTTCTATGTACAATCCACGAGTAGGATTAAAAAAATTTAACAACCAGTTCTGTGGGCATGGCTTAGTTGGTGGCTGTGGCTTGGTGGTCATGTGACTGGGTGGACGTGGCTTGGTGGTCATGTTATTGGCTGGGCGTGGCCAACTCAATATCACTCACATCGAGGCATACATTTCCTTGCCTGGCCTGTCATGACTGTGAGGATGCTGCAACAGTCATAAATGTGAAAAATGGTCATAAGACACTTTTTTCAGTACCATTTTAATTTTGAATGGTCACTCCACACAAGCAAAGTACCAGCAAAGGAGGGAAAAAAAACTCCTGAGAAGTTCCTGAGACAGGAAGTCTAGTCCTGCCAAGAATGTACTAAGGGTTAACAGAGAGGCAGTTTCTGTAAGTAACACCAGAATGTTTCCTTCCTGCCTTCCTTACAGGATTAGCCCAGTAATTTCTTCTAACAACTGGTTTTCCGAACTGCTTAGAATGTTAACAACCAGTTCTAGTGAGTAGGTGTGAACTGGTAGAATCCTACCCCTGGTACAATCCTTGTTTTATTGATTGAATGTAATATTCTAATTTTCTGAGATTATGGATTTGGGGTTTTCATGAGCTGTAAGCCATAATCATTACAATTATGACAAATCATGGTTTGAACTATCTTGCTTTGCATGTAATGAGTCTATCTCATATATTAATTTCACCTTTTAAGTTGCATTACTGAGATAAATGAACTTTTGCACGATATTCTAATTTTTTGAGTTTCACCTGTATAGGCCAAATAGATTGGCAGATATTGTGGCTAAAATTTATGTCATGATCCTCAAGTTAAACTTGAGACAAATGCATTCCTTGCAGAAGAACCAAAAGGTTTTAGGTAGAGTTAAAAGCTAGATAGATTTTATAATAAATCATACATAAGAATAATCTAATATTGACAACAAATTTGTCCTGAAATATCTAATCAAGAAATATATCAGATGAAATTATAATTCAGAACATATTGGATTGTGCAGAGATGGATAGATTGACATTGAAAATAAAAGATAAAGGAGACGCAGAATATTATTTAACGTGGAATAGGTTTTATCAATGGTAAAATCTTTGGTAAAATCAGAGATAAGAGGTAGAAATTAAATGAAGAAAGTATTGCTTTGTTTAAGTAAAAATATCAATGTTCAAAACTACAAGTATGGTAATAAATAGGGACATAAATAAGTGAATATAATTATAAACATGGTTAGAATTATTCTATTGTATTATTATTCTTACTATGAGTATATCTGTTATTTTTTCTTTTCTTTTGCAAAATGGTACAATACAATACACTGTAATATATATATATTGAATACAGTGTGTATGTGTGACTATATATATAACTTGACTATATATATATATATATATATATATATATATATATATATATATATATATATATATTTGTTTTCTGAGGTTCTCATGGGTATTTATATGTAGATCTTTGGTTGTTCGGGTTTTCTCCCGCGTAAGATTTGAAGTATCTAGGCAACGTTTCGATGAAGTCTCATTCATCATCTTCAGGCTTCTGTCTCCGGCTCTGTGCTTCTCAGAGTCATTACTTGCTAGTGCAGAGGATGTTGGTGATTTCGAGTCTGATTTTGTTAGCATCATCAGGGTTGGTTTTGGTCAGGCTGGTTTCAACTCCACATATGATGGTTTCTGTGGGGATGTGTTTGGGAGCGACAGCAAAGTTGAATCCTTTTGAGAGGATCTTGGTTTCAGCTTCAGTGAGGATCTTGTCTGAGATGTTGTGCACTGTTTGTTTCATGTGTGGCTGTGCGGGGGGAAGAGTTGGTTTCTGGCATTGTTGTAGTTTCCTGAGTTTGTTGGTCTGTGTGTCTGTCTTGAGGATGGTCTGTGTTTCGGCTCTCCAGACAGCGAGTTGTTTGGATTTGTCCCAAAGTAGAGGGTGAATCTTGTTGCTGAGTTTGAGGTGGAGTGTGAGGAGATCTTTGTTGATTTGGTCTAGGAGAAACCTTTTTGTGTGAAGTTCATTTCTAATTAGGGCCAGTTCTGTTCTTTTAAGGATGCGTTTGGTGGCTGCTCTGTTGGTGTGGAATTTCAATTGGAAGCTTGTGGGAATTAAATTTTGATCTCGGCAGTTGCATAGGAATGCAAGGTCACATAAAATGGAGGCTCTTTGGACTTCAAGTTTTTCATAAGTCCTGGTCAGATGGTGGGTTTCCTCCCGTAGAGGTGCAATATTTGTTTTCTGAGGTTCTCGCGGGTATTTATATGTAGATCTTTGGTTGTTCGGGTTTTCTCCCGCGTAAGATTTGAAGTATCTAGGCAACGTTTCGATGAAGTCTCATTCATCATCTTCAGGCTTCTGTCTCCAGCTCTGTGCTTCTCAGAGTAATGGAGATTGCAGCTGCTTCCTCCTTTTAACTGCCAGTGGGGGTGGAACTTGATTGGGTGGGGGCTTGGCTGTGTTCTGATTGGGTGGGGGTGTTCTCATTGGTAGGGGGTTTGGCTGTGTTCTGATTGGTTGGGGGGTTAGCCGTGTTCTGATTGGTTGGAGGCGTGTTCTGTTCAGGAGGGGGCTTGGTTGTGCTCAGGTTAGTTTTAGTTGCTGGGGGATTTTTATGGTCTCCCCAAAATACACAAAGAAGGAACCCCACTCAGACCAATAGTCAGCTCCATAGGCTCACCTCTACAAAACCTGGCCAAATTTCTTGCCAAACAACTACAACCCTATGCAGAATCCATCAACTCACACGTAAGAAACTCATTCCAGTTCATCGAGATCATAAAGAAACAAAACTTACAACCTAGCGACCTACTAGTAAGCTTCGATGTCACATCCCTCTTCACCCAAGTGCCAATAAAAGAAGCCTTGACAGCCATCCAAAACAAATACAACCCCCCCAAGCACATCCTAGATCTAACCAACCACTGCCTATCCAATACTTACTTCACCTACAATGGACAAAAATACAAACAAATAGAAGGAGCACCTATGGGATCACCCTCTCACCTGTCATCGCAAACCTCTACATGGAACACTTTGAAACACAAGCTCTAGAAAAATACGACCACAAACCCAAACTCTGGCTCAGATACGTAGATGACACCTTCATAATCTGGCCACACGGGAAAGAAAAACTGAACAACTTCCTCACATACCTCAACAGTCTACACCCCAAAATACAATTCACCATGGAAACAGAAGCCAACAATCAACTTCCCTTCCTAGATGTCTTGGTATACAAAAGATCCGATGGCTCCCTAGGACACACCATCTACCAGAAGAAAACACATACTAACCGCTATCTACATGCACTCTCACACCACCACCCAGCACAGATCAATTCCGTAGCCAAGACACTCATCTCCAGAACAAAATGCTTAGCCGATGAACAACACCAAAAACCGAACTACACACTCTCACCAACGTACTTACAGCCAATGGATTCCAAAGAAAGAAGATTACCCACCTAATCCAAAAAGAAGCCCCAACCAAAATCCAAGACAGAGAACAAGAAAACGGAAAAGCCCTCCTCCCATATATAAAAGGCACTACAGACAAAATTAGCAAGATCCTCCAAAAACACAACATCAAAACAGCATTCTGCACCAACAAAAAAATATCCACCATCCTAAGAAACCCCAAAGACAAAATCGAATTAGAAAACCAAGGAGTATACGAAATCCCCTGCACAGCCTGCCCTAACACATACATTGGACAAACTAACAGAAGAATAAGCGCACGCATTGAAGAACATAAGAACTCAATCAAAAAAGAAGAAACGACCTCTTCCCTGGTCCAACACCTCAAAGCCACAGGACATGAAATTGATTTTAAAAATACCAGAACTATCGCCAAAACCGAACACTTCAACAGCAGAATAATCAGAGAAGCCATAGAGATAGAAAAACGCCCACACAGCATGAACAAACGAGATGACACCTCCCGCCTTCCAGCCATTTGGAAACCCGCCCTCATGAACAGACGAGTACCTAACATGAAGAAGGACACTGGACCCACACCCATGAGAGCCACACAAGATGCCACCACCACACTTCCATGTAGAAAACAGACTCCCACCCATTCAGAAAATGAGAAACGACCATGGACCAGAAGCTGCACTGCAGCTGCATCACTACCCACTTCAAACCCCTCTGAGCCACACATGAAGCAAACCAACACCCACTATGAAGATGCAGCAGGACCACGAACTAGAAGCCAAACAGCAAGATCACAACTCTCCAGCTCAAATCCCCAGCAACTAAAACTAACCTGAGCACAACCAAGCCCCTCCTGAACAGAACACGCCTCCAACCAATCAGAACACGGCTAACCCCCAACCAATCAGAACACAGCCAAACCCCTACCAATGAGAACACCCCCACCCAATCAGAACACAGCCAAGCCCCCACCCAATCAAGTTCCACCCCACTGGCAGTTAAAAGGAGGAAGCAGCTGCAATCTCCATTACTCTGAGAAGCACAGAGCTGGAGACAGAAGCCTGAAGATGATGAATGAGACTTCATCGAAACGCTTGCCTAGATACTTCAAATCTTACGCGGGAGAAAACCCGAACAACCAAAGATCTACATATAAATACCCTGAGAACCTCAGAAAACAAATATTGCACCTCTACGGGAGGAAACCCACCATCTGACCAGGACTTATGAAAAACTTGAAGTCCAAAGAGCCTCCATTTTATGTGACCTTGCATTCCTATGCAACTGCCGAGATCAAAATTTAATTCCCACAAGCTTCCAATTGAAATTCCACACCAACAGAGCAGCCACCAAACGCATCCTTAAAAGAACAGAACTGGCCCTAATTAGAAATGAACTTCACACAAAAAGGTTTCTCCTAGACCAAATCAACAAAGATCTCCTCACACTCCACCTCAAACTCAGCAACAAGATTCACCTCTACTTTGGGACAAATCCAAACAACTCGCTGTCTGGAGAGCCGAAACACAGACCATCCTCAAGACAGACACACAGACCAACAAACTCAGGAAACTACAACAATGCCAGAAACCAACTCTTCCCCCACAGCCACACATGAAACAAACAGTGCACAACATCTCAGACAAGATCCTCACTGAAGCTGAAACCAAGATCCTCTCAAAAGGATTCAACTTTGCTGTCGCTCCCAAACACATCCCCACAGAAACCATCATATGTGGAGTTGAAACCAGCCTGACCAAAACCAACCCTGATGATGCTAACAAAATCAGACTCGAAATCACCAACATCCTCTGCACTAGCAAGTAATGACTCTGAGAAGCACAGAGCCGGAGACAGAAGCCTGAAGATGATGAATGAGACTTCATCGAAGCGTTTCAGATACTTCAAATCTTACGCTGGAGAAAATCGAACAACCAAAGATCTACATATATATATATATATATATATGGATCTTTGGTTGTTCGCGTAAGATTCAAGTATCTAGGCAACGTTCGATGAAGTCTCATTCATCATCTTCAGGCTTCTGTCTCTGTCTCTGTGCTTCTCAGAGTAATGGAGATTGCAGCTGCTTCCTCCTTTTAACTGCCAGTGGGGTGGGACTTGATTGGGTGGGGGCTTGGCTGTGTTCTGATTGGGTGGGGGTGTGTTCTCATTGGTAGGGGTTTGGCTGTGTTCTGATTGGTTGGGGGTTAGCTGTGTTCTGATTGGTTGGAGGCGTGTTCTGTTCAGGTGGGGGCTTGGTTGTGCTCAGGTTAGTCTTAGTTGCTGGGGATTTGAGCTGGTGAGCTGTGATCTTGCTGTTTGGCTTCGAGTTCGTGGTCGTGCTGCATCTTCATAGTGGGTGTCGGTTTGCTTCATGTATGGCTCGGAGGGGTTTGAAGTGGGTAGTGATGCAGCTGCAGTGCAGCTTCTGGTCCATGGTCGTGTCTCATCTTCTGAGTGGGTGTGAGTCTGTTTTCTACTTGGAAGTGTGGTGGTGGCATCTTGTGTGGCTCTCATGGGTGTGGGTCTGGTGTCCTTCTTCATGTTAGGTACTCATCTGTTCATGAGGGCGGGTTTCCAAATGGCTGGAAGGCGGAGGTGTCATCTCGTTTGTTCATGCTGTGTGGGCGTTTTTCTATCTCTATGGCTTCTCTGATTATTCTGCTGTTGAAGTGTTCGGTTTTGGCGATGGTTCTGGTATTTTTAAAATCAATTTCATGTCCTGTGGCTTTGAGGTGTTGGACCAGGGAAGAGGTCATTTCTTCTTTTTTGATTGAGTTCTTATGTTCTTCAATGCGTGCACTTATTCTTCTGTTAGTTTGTCCAATGTATGTGGTAGGGCAGGCAGTGCAGGGGATTTCGTATACTCCTTGGTTTTCTAATTCGATTTTGTCTTTGGGGTTTCTTAGGATGGTGGATATTTTTCTGTTTGTGCAGAATGCTGTTTTGATGTTGTGTTTTTGGAGGATCTTGCTAATTTTGTCTGTAGTGCCTTTTATATATGGAGGAGGGCTTTGCCGTTTTCTTGTTCTCTGTCTTGGATTTTGGTTGGGGTTTCTTTTTGGATTAGGTGGGTAATCTTGTGTTTTTGGAATCCATTGGCTGTAAGTACGTTGGTGAGGGTGTGTAGTTCGGCTTTTTGGTGTTGTTCATCGGCTAAGCATTTTGTTCTGGAGATGAGTGTCTTGGCTACGGAATTGATCTGTGCTGGGTGGTGGTGTGAGAGTGCATGTAGATAGCGGTTTGTATGTGTTTTCTTCTGGTAGATGGTGTGTCCTAGGGAGCCATTGGATCTTTTGTATACCAAGACATCTAGGAAAGGAAGTTGATTGTTGGCTTCTGTTTCCATGGTGAATTGTATTTTGGGGTGTAGGCTGTTGAGGTGTGTGAGGAAGTTGTTCAGTTTTTCTTTCCCGTGTGGCCAGATTATGAAGGTGTCATCTACGTATCTGAGCCAGAGTTTGGGTTTGTGGTCGTATTTTTCTAGAGCTTGTGTTTCAAAGTGTTCCATGTAGAGGTTTGCGATGACAGGTGAGAGGGGTGATCCCATGGGTGCTCCTTCTATTTGTTTGTATTTTTGTTCATTGTAGGTGAAGTATGTATTGGATAGGCAGTGGTTGGTCAGATCTAGGATGTGCTTGGGGGGGTTGTATTTGTTTCGGATGGCTGTCAAGGCTTCTTTTATTGGCACTTGGGTGAAGAGGGATATGACATCGAAGCTTACTAGTAGGTCATTAGGTTGTAAGTTTTGTTTCTTTATGATCTCGATGAACTGGAATGAGTTTCTTACGTGTGAGTTGATGGATTCTGCATAGGGTTGTAGTTGTTTGGCAAGAAATTTGGCCAGGTTATATATATATTTGTTTTCTGAGGTTCTCGCGGGTATTTGTATGTAGATCTTTGGTTGTTCGGGTTTTCTCCCGCGTAAGATTCGAAGTATCTAGGCAACGTTTCGATGAAGTCTCATTCATCATCTTCAGGCTTCTGTCTCCGGCTCTGTGCTTCTCAGAGTAATGTGAGATTGCAGCTGCTTCCTCCTTTTAACTGCCAGTGGGGGTGGGACTTGATTGGGTGGGGGCTTGGCTGTGTTCTGATTGGGTGGGGGTGTGTTCTCATTGGTAGGGGGTTTGGCTGTGTTCTGATTGGTTGGGGGTTAGCTGTGTTCTGATTGGTTGGAGGCGTGTTCTGTTCAGGTGGGGGCTTGGTTGTGCTCAGGTTAGTCTTAGTTGCTGGGGATTTGAGCTGGTGAGTTGTGATCTTGCTGTTTGGCTTCGAGTTCGTGGTCGTGCTGCATCTTCATAGTGGGTGTCGGTTTGCTTCATGTATGGCTCGGAGGGGTTTGAAGTGGGTAGTGATGCAGCTGCAGTGCAGCTTCTGGTCCATGGTCGTGTCTCATCTTCTGAGTGGGTGTGAGTCTGTTTCCTACATGGAAGTGTGGTGGTGGCATCTTGTGTGGCTTTCATGGGTGTGGGTCTGGTGTCCTTCTTCATGTTAGGTACTCGTCTGTTCATGAGGGCGGGTTTCCAAATGGCTGGAAGGCGGGAGGTGTCATCTCGTTTGTTCATGCTGTGTGGGCGTTTTTCTATCTCTATGGCTTCTCTGATTATTCTGCTGTTGAAGTGAATTGTATTTTGGGGTGTAGGCTGTTGAGGTTCCTCTACATGGAACACTTTGAAACACAAGCTCTAGAAAAATACGACCACAAACCCAAACTCTGGCTCAGATACGTAGATGACACCTTCATAATCTGGCCACACGGGAAAGAAAAACTGAACAACTTCCTCACACACCTCAACAGCCTACACCCCAAAATACAATTCACCATGGAAACAGAAGCCAACAATCAACTTCCTTTCCTAGATGTCTTGGTATACAAAAGATCCAATGGCTCCCTAGGACACACCATCTACCAGAAGAAAACATATACTAACCGCTATCTACATGCACTCTCACACCACCACCCAGCACAGATCAATTCCGTAGCCAAGACACTCATCTCCAGAACAAAATGCTTAGCCGATGAACAACACCAAAAAACCGAACTACACACTCTCACCAACGTACTTACAGCCAATGGATTCCAAAGAAAGAAGATTACCCACCTAATCCAAAAAGAAACCCCAACCAAAATCCAAGACAGAGAACAAGAAAACGGCAAAGCCCTCCTCCCATATATAAAAGGCACTACAGACAAAATTAGCAAGATCCTCCAAAAACACAACATCAAAACAGCATTCTGCACAAACAGAAAAATATCCACCATCCTAAGAAACCCCAAAGACAAAATCGAATTAGAAAACCAAGGAGTATACGAAATCCCCTGCACTGCCTGCCCTACCACATACATTGGACAAACTAACAGAAGAATAAGTGCACGCATTGAAGAACATAAGAACTCAATCAAAAAGAAGAAACGACCTCTTCCCTGGTCCAACACCTCAAAGCCACAGGACATGAAATTGATTTTAAAAATACCAGAACCATCGCCAAAACCGAACACTTCAACAGCAGAATAATCAGAGAAGCCATAGAGATAGAAAAACGCCCACACAGCATGAACAAACGAGATGACACCTCCCGCCTTCCAGCCATTTGGAAACCCGCCTCATGAACAGACGAGTACCTAACATGAAGAAGGACACCAGACCCACACCCATGAGAGCCACACAAGATGCCACCACCACACTTCCATGTAGGAAACAGACTCACACCCACTCAGAAGATGAGACACGACCATGGACCAGAAGCTGCACTGCAGCTGCATCACTACCCACTTCAAACCCCTCCGAGCCATACATGAAGCAAACCGACACCCACTATGAAGATGCAGCACGACCACGAACTCGAAGCCAAACAGCAAGATCACAACTCACCAGCTCAAATCCCCCAGCAACTAAGACTAACCTGAGCACAACCAAGCCCCCACCTGAACAGAACATGCCTCCAACCAATCAGAACACGGCTAACCCCCAACCAATCAGAACACAGCCAAACCCCTACCAATGAGAACACACCCCACCCAATCAGAACACAGCCAAGCCCCCACCCAATCAAGTCCCACCCCACTGGCAGTTAAAAGGAGGAAGCAGCTGCAATCTCACATTACTCTGAGAAGCACAGAGCCGGAGACAGAAGCCTGAAGATGATGAATGAGACTTCATCGAAACGTTGCCTAGATACTTCGAATCTTACGCGGGAGAAAACCCGAACAACCAAAGATACACACACACACACACACACACACACACACACACACACACACACACACATATATATATATATATATATATATATATATATATATATATATATATATATATATATCAGTAGGTAAACCACAGTTTGCTGGCTTTCGAGATGCTAGTGCAGCATTTGACACAATAAACAGAGAAATATTATGGAGGAAATTGATTGCCCTCAAAATGGAGCTCCGACATTTGGCCCTGATCCAAGGCCTTGTTTGAGAGGGAGGTTTGGGCTCAATGGAGCCATGAGAAGAAGGATCGATACTTAGCAAGGAGAAAGGGAAGGGGGCATATTTGAACCCTTGTTATTCGGTGTAGATATGAATGACTTCCTAGGACTAATGAAGGATCCAGAACAGATCATAAATAAATGTTATTTCATTCTTTGAAAAAAAAGTACTAAATTAGTGGACCAGCAAAATGCAGTGCACATTGTAACCTTGGATTTCAGAAAGGCTTTGACAAAGTAAACCACCACCTACTTCCCGGTAAGCTAAAACTATGTGGGATAGACAGCATCACCTCCAGATGGACTCAGCCTGTGGTCCTCAATAGAAGTTCATCTACATGGGGGCCCGCAAGGATCCATTTTAGGCCCAGGACTTTTCAACATCTTCATCAATGGTTTGGATAAGGGGTTAGATGGGGAAATCATCAATTTTGCCGATGACACTAAAGTGGCAGGAATAGCCAACACCCCAGAAGATAGGCTGAAGATCCAGATGGATCTAGATAGATTTGGACAGTTGTCTTATCTAACAAATGAAATTCACTGTGGAGAAAAGTAAGGTTTACACTTAGACAAGAAAAACCAAATGTACACTTACAGATTAGGTGACACCTGGCTCAATAGTGGTAACTGTGACAGAGATCTTGGAGTCTGAGTGGACAATCCCTTAAATATGAGCCAGCAGTTTGTGGCAGAGGCCAAAAAAAGCCATTGCAATCCTAGACTGCAACTGGGGTCTCCCTGTGTCTTGTACAACTGGAGAAGAAGATTCCTCCACAAAGAATCTGGGATATAGAAGCAGAAAAAGATGCAGCAATCCTCATTATGATAGGCCCTTTATTGGAATAGAACCCTTCAATTGGCATTTGCACATGTTAATCTAGCTGCAATAAATTGTAGGGGTGATACAGTAATATAATTTATATTTTTATTGTGTTTTTGTTTGTTATTTTCCACTATAATTCAATCTTGCTAATATTTTGCCTTTAATATTTTAAAAATGTCTAATTAACAAACTATTCTAATACATTCATGAGAACCAGGTTGGATCTATTAAAATCTAACATTTTGGATTTGATCTGATGCCAAGTATAATACAGCATTCTTCATTGCTTTTTCAGATCAGTTATAAAACTGCTTCAGAGGATCTGAGTGATAAAAGTAAATTCCCTTTTTTCCACCGGATGCATCCCAAAGAAGGATTCCACTACCCAGCAATTGTCCAACTGCTCCTCCACTTCAGATGGACCCTGATTGGCCTCTTTGCTTCAGACACAGAGAATGGAGAGAATTTCATGAGGACTTTCTCTCCTATGCTTGTCAGGAGTGGAATTTGTGTGGTTATATTACGACTGTTCTCAACAACTGACAATAAAGCAGCCCTCAGGGAGGCCCTCTCTAAGTAGAGACAAGTCAATGTCTTTGTTCACTTCATAGAAGTTGATTCCATTTGGGACATAATTCGTCCTTTCCACGAAGCACTTATGTATTTGCCAGGATCCATTGAAGGGAAAGTCTGGGTCATCACAAATTTTGTACAGTATCCAATAAACAAGCACAATCTTTTCAAATACATCCATAGTATTTGGAACTTTGGTTATCTGCTTAAAAACAGGCCAAGAGGTGATTCCTTTGAACCCAATTTCTTTGTGGAAGTTCCATTTCAAGATCATTATTTCCACTGTTCTCTTTCCAAGCACAGCTTTTCTGTCCAAGGCCGCAGAAGATGCACCCAGAAAGCCCCACTGGAGACCCAGGAGAAAAAGAATGGGATCTGGTTCGGAAGCCAACAGCAGGATTACAGTGTCATTCAGACTCTGGCCCAGGCCATGAATGCCGCCTATTCCCCCAGATTGAGGAGGGGAAGGATGGAGATAGAAAAGAGATTGGGGGCTCAAAGGCTGCAGCCATGGCAGGTATGGTGTCCTGATGGGGATCCATTCATCACTGCTCCAGCACTATCTTTGTCCCAGGTACAGATACAGATAGTCAGAGTTGGAAGGGACCTTGTAGGTCATCTAGTCCAATCCCCTGCCCAAGCGGGAGACCCTACACCATTTCTGACAAATGGCGGTCCAATCTCTTCTTGAAAATCTCAAGTGATGGCGCTTCCACAACTTCCAAGGGCAAGCTGTTCCATTTGTTGATCATTCTCACTGTCAGAAAGTTACTCCTTATTTACAGGTTAAATCTCTCCTTGTTCAGTTTCCATCCATTATTCCTTGTCTGGCCTACAGGCACTTTAGAAAATAGCTTGACCCCTTCCTCCCTGTGGCAGCCCCTCAAATATCGGAAGACTGCTATCATGTCTCCCCTGGTCCTTCCCTTTACTAGACTAGCCAAGCCCAGTTCCTCAACCGTTCATTGTATGTTTTAGCCTCCAGTCCCCTAATCATCCTGGTTGCTCTTCTCTGTATTTTTTCTAGAGTCTCAATTTTTTTTATAATGTGGTGACCAAAACTGTGGATGCAGTACTGTAGGTGTGGTCTTACTAAGGCTTTATAGAGTGGTATTAGTACTTCCCTTGATCTTGACTGTATCCCTCTGTTAATACAACGCCTTCTTCAGGGTGGCCATATTTAACCACCGTTGCAGCCTGTCTTCGGAGGGAATTTACCTAGCCAAGGAGGGGAGATGTGGCTCCCCTCAACATGACAGGCGATCTCCCCCTTATCCCCACCCCTACAAGGTGGTTCTAGCCCTGTTTGGAGCCCTCTAACAAGTGCAACATGGATCAAAGCTGCACAGTCTTCAGTCCATCCTTGAAGGAAATGCAACCAGAAGTCACAGGGACTTCTTATCTACCACAGACCACCACAATCATTATTTCTATTCCATTCAGAATCTGTCCAGGGTTAAACATCTTTGTTTGATTCTTAATAATAATGCATTTCCTTAAAATTGTAATTACGATCTTTCCCAACAATTGCTTTCCCTTCCCCAAAGTTTTGGACCTGTAAGTTGAAACACGATGCCTCTTAAGACTTGTTTTCCAGTTATATATGATAAGTCCATTCCCCCATCTCCCTCAGTCTTCTTGAAAGAATCCATTTCATCAGTCATCCGTTCTGTCCACTGTGAGTCTTCAGGATCCAGGGCCTCTCCAGACATCTCCAAGTAGCCTGCCTTCCAACCAGACTCCTCCTTCAGGGATACCAGCAGCAAATTATGTTCCACTCCATCCCACCATCCATCCATTCAATCCATCCAATTAAACAATTGTTGCTTTCTTCTGATTAATTAATTTTGATTGTTTTATTATCAAACTTTTAAAATGAAATTTCAGATAAGGCTTGTAAGTTGAAGGACTTTATATTCCTTAAATGACATCAAATTAGCTTACTCTAAGATTGTATTAATTACCATATTAATGACAATATAGAAAAATTGATGACCAATTGCAAATTGCTATCCATCATCTTCAGATTTCATAGGAAAGATTTAAAAAGATTCAAAATCATTTGAGTATCATTTTGAAGACAGTTTTTATCCACTTAATCATCATACCATCAACCCCTCAGGTCTCTAATCACATCACACAATTGTTTGTGAGTCCTTTACTGAAATCCAGTTATATCACCAGAATTACCACAATCTATTTCGGAAGCATAATGATACGTGACAATGACTTTTGGGATGAGGAGAAGAGAGGTTGCCTAGGGAAGGATCAGATAAGAGTGGAGAATCCTGCAGCTTAATAATGGGAGTGAAATAAACTCAGAAAGGATCCTCGGTAACTTTTCAGACTGAAAAAAGATTTGGTGGGAGATTTGTTCTTTCAGATTTGCAAAATTTTGTTAATGTAGTACAATCAAGTAGAATTAGCATATCTGGATGTGTTTTCCATCAGGATGACCAGGGAGAAGATTAGCCTGACAACTTCCTTCTTGATAAATTCATGCTTTCTGGGACTCAACTTGTTGTTTTCAAAGAGTTTATGAATCGTCAGTGTATAAGTGGCAAATTTTTCTCAAACTTTTTCATTCACTTATGAAGATAATGGCAGTATTTGTATCTTAATTAAGCATATTTAGAGATTAGACAATTGTAGAAGAAAGATTCAATGTGGGATAAGAAACCAAGTTTTCTCCTCTTCAAATTCCTGGATGTTCCCATTCTAGTTTCATCCCTTTCTGGAGAAGAATGAATTTTGGAATATTTCCAGCTTTAAACTGTACTTGGACCAAAATGGAGAGATAACAGCAGATCTGATGATCATTGGCTGGTTGGTTCTTCTCAAGAAGCCCAAGACTCTGGCATATTTTGAAAGACAGAGACTTTCTATCAACCAAGATACTCTTTCACGGTTAAAGTCGCTCAATAAGGTGAGATAAATGTTGGTGTCTTTTCTCTGTTTTCCAAAGCCTGAGTTCCCATTTCCAATGGGCAAAGCCTAGAGTCTCCATGGTGGTTGGCCTTCCATGCCAGTTGGTGTCTTCTAATGGAAGTTCTTCACAAGACGGGACCTCAGTGGAGTGGCTTTGCAATGAAATCTTTCAAGATCTTACTGGTCAGAGGTTTCTTTCTTCATCACAGTTTAATTTCATATTTAAAAAATCTAATGGAATGAAAGTTTCCTAAATCTTTTACAGTAAACTTTATTCTCAGTTTTAATATGAATATATCATCATACTTAAATCTTTTTCCAATTCCATCCCTGTAGACTTTATTAGATAGTAAAATACTTTATTGTATTGTTAAATTCCAAAAGCAAAAGAATGGAACTCAATGAAGAATCTGCCAGTTGTTCTACCTCCTGCATCTGATTTGATAGTCAGAGATTTCATATTTACCTCAGTGAAGACCAGAGGCTACTTGTCTCCATCCATCTCTAACTCCGTTTTCCATAGATGGAGAGTCCTCACACACTTTCTTTGGCATCCCTATTTTTTTTCTGCTCAGTCCCTGCCTCATTCTAAATGTGTGGAAAGTTGTTCTCCTGGATTTGTCAAGAGGGTTCGAGAAGGAGACCCAGTTTGCTGCTACGACTGCGTTTCTTGTCCGGAGGGGACCATCTCCACTCAGGAAGGTGGGTGACACTGGAGGAAAGGAAGGCCTGGTGGAACTGGATCCATCCAGAAAATTTTCATGAAAGTGCAAGTTAAAGACAGATTGAAGCTCACTTGTTTGTTTGTTTTTAACCTGCACAATTTCTGATCTAAAAGGAAGTAAATAAAAAACACTTTGAAGGAGGGGCTGGGAAGAGATGGGAGGAAGGGGTGGTAGACTGGGCAAGCTTTACTAACAGCAGAGGAAATATCCCTTCTGTTTTTTACTTTGGATAGGTGCTGCTAAGTTTATCTTTCTAGAAACACCTGAGTTCCTTGAAATTTGGTGAATTGTTTTAGGTCCACCTTCTGAAAGACCTTGCAATTCCCTGTTTATTGGCTTCCCCTTGAGGATCCCTGAGAAGGTGTCCCTGGTCTATAATGTGGTGCTGTGGGTAGTTATGGGGGAACTCATTACACAAATAGTCTGCCAATAATGTAGATGAATCAATCAATCAGAATGGAACTGGAAAGGACCTTGGAGGTCTTCTAGTCCAGCCCCTGATCAAACAGAAGATACTATACCATTTCAGGCAAGTGACTGTCCAATCTCTTCTTAAAAGCCTCCAATGTTGAAGAACCCCAAACCTTTGAAGGCCAGCTATTCCACTGGTTAATTGTTCTCACTGATAGGAAGTTTCTTCTTAATTCCAGGATGCTTTTCCAGGTGTTACAAGATACTGTAGGTATTCTCCAAGTCCATGGGGCAGGACTCAGGATGTTTGCCTAAAAAGATTATATGATTAATTGTTAACTTCTAAAAAAGCAGGTTCCTATGAAGATTCTACACATTACACTGGGAATAATTACCATCCTAGAACTTCCCTCAAATTCATAAACCTAGCTACATTTTTTAAAAAAAAATATATCCTTCTTATGCTCATTTTAATGAAATTGTTAAGAAATACTTTTGGAAAATACCCAAGGTAACAGTTCTTATCCAAAGAACGTATTTCTTGTAAGATAAAAGGACAAAATATTACAGAAATATTGCTTTTTCACTTTATCAGATACAGAAAAATGCACCAAGTGTCCAGATGATAAATACCCAAATGAGAATAGAATCCAATGTATCCCCAAAGTTATAACCTTCCTGTCTTATGAAGAAAATCTGGGCATCATTCTGGTCTCTTTTGCCATGCTCTTCTTCCTAACCACTGGCCTTGTTTTAATCATCTTCATTAAATACCGAGAAACTCCCATTGTCAAAGCCAACAACCGGGACCTCTCCTACATTCTCCTGCTCTCTCTCCTGTTTTGCTTCTTGTCTTCTTCTCTCTTCATTGGTCAACCAAGGAAAGCCACCTGCCTTCTCCGACAAACAGTTTTCAGCATCATCTTCTCTGTTGCCATTTCTTCTCTCTTGGCCAAAACCATCACGGTGGTGCTGGCCTTCCTGGCCACAAAACCAGGAAACCGAGTGAAGAGATGGTTGGGGAATAGCTTGGCCAACTCCATCATACTCTCTTGTTCTACTGCCCAAATTATCATTGGCTCCATTTGGCTGGGAGCTTTTTCCCCCTTCCCTGACTCTGACCTCCACTCCCAGCATGGAGAAATCATCTTGCAATGCAACGAAGGGGCTGTTGTCATGTTCTACATCACCCTCAGTTACATGGGCTTCCTGGCTGTCATCTGCTTCATACTGGCTTTCTTGGCTAGGAATCTGCCTGGGGCCTTCAACGAAGCCAAACTGATCACCTTCAGCATGCTGGTCTTCTGCAGTGTCTGGGTGACTTTTGTGCCCACCTACCTGAGCACCAAAGGGAAATACATGGTGGCAGTGCAGGTCTTCTCCATCCTGGCTTCCAGTGCTGGTCTGCTGTGCTGCATCTTCATCCCCAAGTGCTACATTATCCTTCTGAGGCCAGAGCTTAAAACAAAGGAGCAGCTTAGAAATGTGGAGGTGTGAGACTGATGAATTTCAGCTCCAAGCTATCTTCCATACATGAGTGGAGCAACAATTTTTATTCAAATAAATAATGTCCGGAAGAATATGAGGAAACCAATTTCTTGGAGGAATGAGAATATGTTACCAAGATAGAAATAAAGAGTTAATGCACGTGCAACCTTTTATTTAGACAACATCTGTTTCTTGAGGATGGTAACAGTGGGTGGGCATGAAGGTACCTTGAGGTGTGCTAATTATGAATATTCTCAGTTATATCATCTATTAGATATTCATATTGATGGTTATCACTTTATTCTCTTTTCCACAAATGTATAAATATGAGTGTCTCCTTTTGTCTTTGGGAATCTGTCCTGCCATTTTCTAGAGGGAAATTCCTCCAGTGGACACTGAATAAATAATTACACCAGTGAGCTTTGATTATTGGGGTTTTTGGGTCCTGCATTTGATTCCACAGAAACTGGTGTCAGGAATGGGACTCACAATCATCCATCTGCCACCAGGGATAATAGCTAGGGCCTCCCTATAGGGTGAGGGTTGTGAGGTTGATCCCATATTCCTTCTTGATGCCACATAAAGGAACTCTTTAGGACTGTGTATGTGAGGCCACAACCTGTGTCTGAAGGTCTGTTGTGGTAGGGAGCTTTGTTGAGTCTATGTGGTGCCTTCTATCCTGATTCTCAGCCACCCTGGCCCTGCTGCGACCTCAGCCAAGTGATGGCTGGAGGGGTCCAAGAACCGGAGTGGGGGGGAATTTGGCTTTGGAGTGGCTCTGTTCTTCCTGGGTCGAAGAACGGAGACTGGCTGGAAGCTCTGTCGAAACTCCCTTTTTCCTTTGTCTGAATGGAAGAATTCAGCTGATCCCAGGCAGGGAGGGAAGTGGAAGGTGGGGTTCAAGCAGACTCTGATTGGGGAAGGAATTTTTCCCCAAGAAACAGAGAAACCCTCTGTGGCCCAGGGTTGGGAGGGGGTCCAATGCCTCCACTGGAGCCCCCACAGGCTGAGAAAGAAAGGGAGGGAGTGAAATTGGATCATGGAAATACTTTTCTCCCCAGGTGGGAAGGGACATGGCCTCAGGTGTGAATCCAAGGACCACAGTAACCACCGCAGGGAAGGAAGAGGGGAGGCTGGCCAGGAACAGCCTCCAATTCCAGAGACAGACAGAGCTCAGACAGATCATGATCTGAAAAGGAAACGAGAGAATCTCTGGGAGAAAAACAAGTGGGAGATTTGTCCATTCTGGGGGTCTTGCAGGGGGATTCACAGGAGCTCCGGCTTGCTTTGGAAACACCAATGGTGTGATGACCCAGGGCGTGGCACAAAAATAATGAAGTCATCAAAGTAGATAAATTCTCATTAACGCCTCCAACTTGGCTCCCAATGTCCAGTTATCCTCGGCTGGAGATCAAACTCTTCCAAAAACAGTCTACGAAAGAAAGAAATGCAATCCAAACCCAAAGTAAAGATAATCAGAAATAAAAACAACAACACAAACCATGCTGAAATAATCAACACAACAGGCCAGGATGATAAATTGCAGATTTCCAAAAGATAACACAGCACTCACAGTTGGGAGGACACCAAAACCCAGATAAGCCTCGACAAAGATAATGCACGCTTTGCTTCCAGCAACTTTGCAACCTGCAGTTTGCCTTTTTAAACAGTCTTCCCAGCTGCAGCCCATGAAGGGATCAGGGCCCTTTCCTCTCCCATTAGCCACATTGCTCCCTTTTCCATTCCTCCCTGCGTGCCCTAGGATGAAGGCCCTGGGTCTTCCTCTGAATGCCCAGCCAGACTGTGCCCTTCCCCCATTTCTTCCACTGCCACTGGATCCACACTCCCACTCCCTGTCAGCTGCTCAATCCCCTCCTCACAATCAGACTCCAACAAGGGCATGACAGGTGGGGAACTCTGTGTCTGGCTGAATATCTAAAGCCGTGGACAGAGTCAAACTCAGTGGTCATCTTGTGCCCAGGGAAATGGACAGATACCCTGGACGCCTTTCAGGAGAGGAGAGGAGGCTGAGGTGGGGCTCCTCTTGGCTTGAGATGGCTGGAGTCAGTCTGGGTGCCAATGGAGATATTGAAATCCCCTCTGCCCTCCAGCCCTTCTCTGGATCTGCTGGTCAGTCTGACTTCCACTGACAGGAGGGTGGCCAGTCCAGAGGAGGGGAGGGCAGTGAGAGACCTGCCATCCTGCAGGCACTTCTGGCCATAAAAGCAGGGCGAAGACCCCATTGGAGAAGGAGCAGATGAGGAGTTCGAGAGGGAGTGCATGAAGGGGGGAAGCCTCAGGTAATTTATTTCTTTTTCACATTTCTTAATAACCCATCTTCTTCAAAATGCTCCCTGCTTTGTCAAATAATCAGCTAGACTGCAGACAACAAAATAACAAACATGTTGGATATTTACATACTTACCTCTGATTGGTTGGTCTGTGGCGGCTGGAATTTGAAGAGCCTTCACTGGTTGCAGCTGCGAGCAGCCCTGCTGTAAAAGGAAACTGCCACCCTGAATCGTGCCTTACAACATGACCTATTACTCATGACTGCAGAAGAATCAATGCTGCTCAAGTTAGAAGAGCATAGGTTTGCCACCTGCATCACAAAGTAGCGGACATCGTGAGAATCACCACTAAGGACAAAATGCTGGAGCAAGTTTTGAACTGGGTATGGTGGGGCTAACCAAACAAGACTGAAGGGGAAGAATTCAAACCATTTAAAAACAGACAGCTAGAACTGTCAGCATTAAGGGGGTGTTTGTTATGGGGATACAGGGTGGGTGTACTGCAGCCATTAAGGGAAAGAGTTTTGAGATTGCTACATGAAGGACACCCTGGGATAGTAAAAATGAAGGCACTAGCAAGGAGTTATATCTGGTGGGCAGGGATAGACAGAGACATTGAGACCTGGGTCACCACATGCTCACTATGTCAGGAGTCCCGACCTGCCCTTCCCTCAGCCCCCCCCCCCCCAAGTGGGAGAGGCCCTCAGCACCATGGAGTCGCATACACATAGATTTTGCAGGACCCTTCCAGGGGCAAACATTTCTAATTGTGGTCGATGCCTACTCTAAGTGGTTGGAGGTGGTAATCATGAAATCTACAACAGCTGAGGCAACGACCAGACCTTTGCAAAAATTGTTCGCTACATACGGGCTACCCAATATACTAGTGTCAGACAATGGTCTACAGTTCACAGCACAGCAATTCAAAAGCTTCCTCACCCAACTGGGGGTCAGACATGCCCCCAGGCACCGGTACATCTGGCGGCAAATGGGCAAGTGGAGAGAATGGTCCGAACAACCAAAGAATTTTTTTTAAAAATTAGGCCACGGTGATTGGCAAGAAAAAATTGACAAATTGCTGCTAATTCAACACATAACACCAAGTACAGCAACTAACAGAACCCCAGAAGAAATGCTCATGAACAGAAAATTAAGGTCCACAATGGACAGGGTCCATCCAAACTACACAAACGACACCCCTCTAGACTCCACAGGAAAGTGCAGGATGTTTGCACTGGGAGACACAGTGTATGCACACAACGGGAAGGGAAACTTGGTCCTGGCAAAAATAATTGAAAGTACCAGACCCAGATCATACAAACTGGAGGTAGACAGGGGAAAAACATGGAACAGGCACATAGACCAACTGCGGGGCCACGTATTTCAACCCCCAACTGAGGCTGAACAAAACAACCCACCTCTGGTGATGAGACCCTGAGAATTAGAAAACCCACAAAGGCACATAACAGTAAGGGCGACCCCAAACAGGATAGTGGAGGACTTATCTGGGGGTTGAGGAATCCAGTGTAGTACTTCTGAGGCCCCTGGCTCAACAGAAACTGCCACATCCTAGGAAACTTTTGAGGCATTTCCAAGGGCAGAGTTTGGAGCAGTAGTGGACCTGTCCATTCAGGCTGCCGCCTCAGGAGCAACTGAACTGCACAGGCCCAGTTGCACCCACAGAAGCCCTGCCTACCTGAAGGACTACATCTGCCACATGTGCAATGATTGGTCATCCTGAACTAAGAGGGGAGGGGTGTTAAATATGTATGATGATACAATCACACGAGTTACATATATGCAGAGTGGAGTCCAGTGTCAGACTCCACTCACTGGTTTAGCCGCTGGTGGGAAGATTGAGTTCCATCATTGGCTGAAATGTTGGACAGCACTGGATATAAAAAGCCGGTGCTGGCTGCGTTCATTTGCTTTTGTTTCTGGATTGTAGAGTTTCTTGCATTCCTGAGTCCTGCTCCTTCCTCATCTGTGCCCATTCAACACTATTCCTATTCCTATTCCTATTCTTATTCCTATTCTACTCTACTCTACCCTACTCTATTCTACCCTACCCTACCCTACCCTACTCTATTTTTTAAGTGGATCAAATTTCAAATCATTCAAAAAATTATTCTAGAAATATGAAAACAAATGCTCTGTAATGCCCATGTCTTCCAAAGTGGCATAAATATTAAGGTGAAAGGATGTAGGAGACTCTCCTTAATAATCTACTTCAACTTTCTTGTGAAGCGTGCAGGGATCCAACATCCTGGAGAGACATTCATCCACCCTCATTTTTAAGGAGAGACAATCACCTTAGGGCAGTCCCTTCCATTGGCAAAGACATCTTGCCACTGAGAAATTCTTACCAGAGTTCAGTTGAAATCTGCTTCCTTGAAATTTTACCCCATTGTCTATGATATTTTGGAGTTGTCTTTGACAGTAATTGTTGCGGTAATTCCCCATTAGGAGAATGAGCGCATACAGGGAGACGTATTTGAGAGAAGTGTTGAATAATACACACACAGCACACAGATACACTGTACAGTAAATGTAGGTTTTTACTTTCAGAAACGTTAAGCAAAGTTCAAACACAGTCCAAAGTCATTCACAGGTTAAATGTATCACTTTTCAGTCCAGGGATAATCCAATAACAAAGTTCAGTGTCAAAAACAGTTCAGTATCAGACTTACATCAAATCCAGGAATTACAGTCAATTAGGAAAAATGGAGGAATGGCAATACTCTCCAACAGAAGGAAAACAGAGTTACTCACACTCTCTTCTGAGACTAAGACTAAACAACCCAGTTTTCTGGCTCCATCTTATGGTCATTTGAGAAACCACATCCAACTACAGTTTTTGCTTTTTCTTAAAGATACAGTATTAAAATGTTTATCCTGGTTTATATATTTTCAACCCAAATAGCTGTTAAGTGGCTTACATTCCTAACAGTAAAATGTAATTGTTAATATGGGTCATCAAATTAATTCTGGGAAGCTTTAAGGTGTGTGTGTGTGTGTGTGTGTGTGTGTGTGCTTTCTTTTGATTCATTGGGATTTTCTTTATGTAGTACATATTTACCGTGTCTCAGTATTGTATATTGTATTCTTGTACACTTTAACCTGATTTCCAGGCGACGGGCCCAAATATGCTGCTTATTTAAGAGTTTACAGAGGTGTGTATGCCCAGTAAATAAATAAAATTTGCACCCTGCTAAAAGTTTTATGCATTTATTAAATTTTTATACTGCCCATATTACCATCAAGTGACTCTGGGGTGGCTTACAGTATCATAAAAGCAATGTAAATGATGAAAATAGAATTATTAACACATCAAGTCTTAAAATGGAAAGAGTTAACATTGAAGAAAGGATCAGCAGGAAAAGCACTGGTGGAGGTGGGGTCTAAACTATTAGTCACTTCCAGAATAAGTCACCCTCATCTGGGCACCAAGCCAGTTGGAGAGCCAAGTTTTTAGACCATTTAGGAAGGCCAAGAGGGAGGGGGCAGATCTAACTTCTAGGGGGATGACGTTCCCAAAAATGGGAACCATGGCAGAAAAGGCTCTTCTGGACCCCACTAAGTTACAATTGGCTGACAAGAAGTGCAGCATGCCCCTTCTAGTACGAGTTGGGCAGGCCAATCCCATTGGGGTGAGGCGGTTCCTCAGATACCATAGACCTGTGTTGGTGAACCTTATGGCACATGTGCCAGTAGTAGCATGCTAAGCCCTCTCTGGGCACGAGCCATCACCCCAGATCAGCTCCGCCATGCATGTGTGTGTGGCTCTCACCGGCCATCTGGTCTTCAAGTCTCTGCATGGGGGTTGGGCACATGCAGGGGATGAGGGACATGTGTACATGTGGCGGCATGGTGCATGCTTTGGGATGTACGTGCATGTATAGACGAGGAGTGGGGTGCATGCACGTGGATGTGCACACCTGCATGGGGGATGCGTAGGCATTGCATCTTGCCAATGTGCATGCATGTGCTTTGGGCACTTAGTGCTGAAAAGGTTACCCATCACTGACCTATACGGTCTCTTTCACGTGTGGATCCTGTGATGTGAATTAAGATTACTATTTACGAAGCTCATCCCACAGTCTATGCATATGTAGGGTTTCTCCCACGTGGATCTCTTTATGGGAAATAAAGGATCCATTTTCACAGAATGTCTTTCCCCATTCTAGGCATTTTTGTGGTTTTCCCCCCAATGTGGATCCTTTTATGAATATTAAGGGTTCCATTTTCACAGAAGCTCTTAATATGACATTTCCCTTGTGTGGATTTTATAATGGGATGAAGATTACTGCTACACCAGAAACTGTTTCCACATTCAGGACATATGTAGGGTTTCTATCCTCCGTGGATCATTTTGTGAGAAATTAGTGAAGAATTTTGACTAAAACTCTTTCTATACTGAGTGGATCCTTCTGTCAGGGGTGTGATCCGGCCAGCAATGTGGTTGGATCTGGCCTATAAGGCCTGGAAACTATAAGGGGCTGACCTATGTTGCTTCGGCCCAGACCACTCTATCCTGGCATGCACACAGGAGGTGCAAGGCACACAAAGGCACACAGGCCCAGTCTACCCCATCCCATCAGGCGCGCATGAATACAGGAGGCAGCAGTTAAAACTGGGCACAAAGGTGAGAGGCCAGGCGAAGAGATGAAGAGGCTGGGTGTGTAAAGGCCAGGTGAAGAGGCTGTGTGTGTGAAGGCCAGGTGAAGAGGGTGGGTGGGGCAAGGCCAACAAGCTGCAGCTGTTGCCAAGCAGAGTGAAGCATAGCGCCCAGTCTCCATGTGCTTGCCACAAGTGCGGCACCCAGGAGGCGGCATGTATGCGTGGTGACTTGTGGCAAGCGTGTGGAGACTGGCTGCTATGCTTCACTCTGCCTGGCAACAGCTGCAGCTTGTTGGACTCGTCCTGTCCTCTCGCCCAGCCTCACCTTGCCTCTTGACCAGCCTTGCCCAGCGGTGGCACTGGCAGCAGACTTGAGGTGGTAAACAGATGCTCACTCAGGGAAGCGGAGCTGGGCTGTGGGATCCCAGTGCTCAAGGGCTGGACCATCCCAGGTCAGCCACACCCAGTGAGCAACATCAAGCTGGCCACGCCCACCCAGACACATTTAGTGAGTGATATCAAGCTGGCCACTCCCACCTGGCTCCCCAAGGTCAACCACAGCCCTGATGTGGCCCTCTGTAAAATTGAGTTTTGACACTCCTGTTCTATGGGAAGAAAGGTTTCTGCTTGTATTGAAGCTCTTTTCATACTCCAGGAATTTATACGATTTCTCCTGTGTGTAAATTTTTATATAAGAAATAAGGTTGATTCCTGACTGAAGCTCTTACCATACTCCATGGATTTATAAGGTTTCTCTTCATGTGAATTGTAAGGGATTCATTTTCACTAAAGCATTTTCTGCAGTCTGTGCACTTATATGTTTTCTCCCAAGTAGAACCTTTTACGGGAGATCAGTTGACTGTTTTCACTAATGCATTTCCCACATTCCATGCATCAACACGGTTTCTCTCTGATGTATATTCTTTTATGGGAAATAAGGTCACAGTTCCAAAACAGGAGGACGCATGCTTAGTTTCTTCCTTAGGCAAAATGGGGTGAGAGCATGCCAGTTCCACACTGAAGTTGGAAAGCTACCAGGCCTTCCAGTAGGTGCAGAGGGTGCTCCCTGGTGGCCTCCCTGCAGAATGCAGGGAGGCATTCCTGGGCAGGGAGGAAAGAGCTTTTCCTTCATAAAAGGTAATTTGGTTTCTCCATGTTGGTCTGTGGAGACATATATTGATAAATTGAAATAACTAGGCGTGAAAAACCAATTGAATAGGTATAGAATAGGTGGTGCCTAGTTCAAAAGCAGTAACCATGAGAAGGATCCTGGACAGTGGTGTATTAACTATTAAACAGACTAAGTGCTTAGGGCACCAGGCCCAAAGGGGGCATCACAAAAACTTTTATATAGCCTAACCTTGGCTTCGTTTGCATGGTATGTACAAAGGAGGGGGGGCACCAAGTTTTGTCAGTACTTAAGGGCACCAGTGAGCCTTAATCCTCCACTGATCCTGGAGTTCTAGTGGACAATCACTTAAATATGAGCCAGCGGTGTGCAGTAGCTGCCAAAAAAGCTAATACAACTCTTGGTTGTATAAACCAAGGCATAGAATCAAGATTACATGAAGTGTTTGTACTGCTTTCTATTGCCTAGGTAATATCACGCTTGGAATATTGCATCCAGTTATTGGTTGCCACAATCTAGAAAGGATGCCAAGACTCTAAAAAGAGAGAAGAGCAACAAAGATAAGGGAATTGAAGGCTAAAACATACAAACAATGGTTGCAGGAATTGGGTGTGTAGTCTAGTGAAAAAGATAGAGGTGACACGATAGCAGGATCCCAATATTTGAGGACTGCCACAGAGGGGGGGGGAGTTCAACCTACTCTCAAAACACCTGAAGGAAGGACAAGCAATGGATGGAAACTAATCAAGGAGCGAAGCAATATAACAACCAAGCTCGGAGAGGACCCACGTTCCAGTTTTAGGACTACCATTGTAAAGTCCTGTCTTCTGCCCATATTCCCACTTGAAATGGGCATGGTACTCTAACTAGGCCCTTTCTTGATGGCCTAACAGATGGGCTGACACATTTTAGATAAAAGTGATTCCTAAAATAACCCTGGACCATTCTGAATTGGCTTTGTAGGTAATAATCCACACCTTAAATCAAGAACGACAGCCTGTAGACCAGGGATGTCAAATTCGATTGCATCACGGGATGTAGTGATGTTTTTTGCCTTTACGGAGCTGGGGTGGGTGTGGCTTGCACATGACATATCCAGCCCATGGGGCACCAGTTTGACAAGCCTGCTGTAGACTGACCCTCAACTTCCAAGAATCATCATTCAGGCAAAAGCTGGTTGCACTTGCTAACAATCTAGTCAAGGTATTTTTCAACCTTGGCCATGTTAAGATGTGTGAACTACAAGTCCCAGAATTCCCAGCCAGTTCAGAATTTAACTCTGATCTGTCTGGGAATTTTTGTTCCCACATGTTAAAAGCAGCCAAGACTGAAAAAGTTTTTAAGAAGAAATTGGACCACCATTTGTCCAAAATGGTATAGGGTTTCCGGCCTGAGCAGAGGGTTGGACTAGAAGACCTCCAAGGTCCCTTCCCACTCTTATTACAGTCTGAAGTAGTTTCAGAGTTATCTTCAAGGGCAACTTTTAGTTAGAAAAATAGAAACAGCTCAAAGCAGTCTGCCTCAATGTTAAATTTAGTTCTAGCTGGCACAGCAAAGAATGCAAAAGGAGTCTTGTTGAAAAGCAAAGGAAAAGGAGGAAGAGAAAAAGGAGAAAAAGAAAGAAAAATCTGATCAACTTTATGGGAAACCTATTAATGCATTCCAGTGATGCCAATTCTGAGAGTTGAAGTCCACAAGTCTTAAAGTTGCCAAAGTTGGATACCCCTGTCTTATAGGGCTCTTCCACCACATAGTATCAATTTTGTTAACTCTCAAGACTTTTTTTCCTGCTATATATTCAAAATGGGTTGTGATTAATATACATACATGTATATCATATGTATGTGTACACATGTGTATAGTTATATGTTTGAGAATGGCATCAACATTTCCTTTTTTAACGTGTGCCAGTGTGTTCACATAAAAATAGTGACAATAAAGGTTATCTTATCCTATCCCATCCTATCTGCAAAAACTGACTTATGCTTCATTCTTTTATAGAAATGTTGAAAATCAGTGGCTAATATCCAGTTATGGTATATTCGATCAGAAGAAACTACGAGTGAAGGATTGTTTTTCCTGCTTTTATTTTATTTATGTTGGTCCCTGTGGATTTCCAAATGTCTTTTTTCCTGCTTCATTATTTGAAATAGCAGCATACTCAACCCTTTAATCTTTATTCATCTGTGCATCGGAAAGAAACCAACTCACGAGAAATTTAAGGCACAAACCCTCCAAGGTTTGTAAGATTTGAGTATGTACAAATGAAGCAAATAAATCTAATCCTTCTATGGTTTAGTACTCAAGTGGATCCTTGTATGAGAAGATGATTTCTTGGTGGAATCTCTTTCCACACTTCATGCATTTATATGGTTTTTCTCCTGTGTGGATCTGTATGTGAATTAAGATTACTGCTATTGCAAAAACTGTTTCCACACTCCATACATTTGTATGGTTTCTTCCTTGTGCGGATCCTTTTATGAGAAACAAGCAATCCATTTTCATGGAAAGCTCTTCCACATTCCAGGCATTTTTATGGTTTCCCCCTCATGTGATTCTTTTAAGGATCCTGTTTCATGGAAGATATTTCATCATTCCAGACATTTATATAGCTTTTCCTGTGGGTTGTTTTATGAAAAATGAGATTACGTCCTTGACTGCAGCTCTTTCCATGTTCCAGACATTTGTACAGCATGCCAGAATGGATCCTTTTATGGGAAATAAGCTGAGTGCTCCCCCTGAAACTCTTTCCACATTCCAAACATTTCTCCAGCATGAATACTTTGGTGGGAAATAAGTGAGCTGCTTTGTTGAAATATTCTCCCATATTCCCCACACTGATACGATTGCTCTGCTGTGTGGATTTTTTTATCAGATGTAAGATGACTATTCCACCAGAAACCATTTCCGTATTCAAAACATATGTAATTTTCTGTACTCTGTGGGACAGAAATGAGCGTAGAGCTTTGACTAAAAGTGTTTCCACACTCTGTGCGTTTATAAGGCTTCTCTCCTGAATGGATCCTCATATGAATTTTAAGGGATCTATTTTCGCTAAAGCTCTTTCCACACTCCATGCATTTATAAGGCTTTTCTCCAGTGTGGATCCTTTTATGAGAAATAAGGTTGCTGCTCCGACTAAAAGTCTTTTCACACTCGGTGCATTTATAGGGTTTCTCTCCTGTATGGATCCTTTTATGGGATGTGAGGGAACTGTTCTTGCTGAAGCTTTTCCCACAATCTGTGCATTGGTATGGTTTCTCACCCGTGTGGATTCTTTTATGGGAAATAAGGTCACAGTTCCAACTGAAGGTCTTTTCACACTCAGTGCATTTATAGGGCTTCTCTCCTGTATGGATCCTTTTATGGGACCTAAGGTAACTGTTCTGGCTGAAACTTTTTCCACACTCCATGCATTTGAATGGTTTCTCCCCTGTGTGAATTATTTTATGGCAAACAAGACGACTCCGCTTAGTGAAGCTCTTTCCACACTCTGTACATTTATATGGTTTTTCCTCAGAGTAAATCCTTTTATGGGAGATCAGTTGACTGCCTTGACTAAAGATTTTTCCAAACTCTGTGTATTTATAGGGTTTCTCTCCTGTGTGGAGCTTCTTATGGGAAGTAAGGGACTTAAGTAGCTGGAAGCTTTTCCCACACTCTATGCATTTATATGGTTTCTCCCCAGTATGGATCCTTTTATGGGAAATAAGCTGGCTTCTCTTTCTGAACATCATTTTACACTCCGTGCAGTTATAGCCTTCCTCTCCTGTATGGATCTTTTTATGGAGAGTAAGGGTACTCCTCCGACTGAAGGCCTTTTCACACTCCGTGCATTTATAGGGTTTCTCTCCTGTATGGATCCTTTTATGATATATAAGGAAACAGTTCTTGTTGAAGCTTTTTCCACACTCTGTGCATTTGTATGGTTTGTCACCTGTATGGATCCGTTTGTGGGAAATAAGCAGACAATTCCATTTGAAATTCTTTCCACATTCTGTGCACTTATAGGGTTTATTTCCCATACTTTCCTTTCCAAGTAGGGGAAGAATAAGAGTGCCACTGTGACCTTTTTCACCTTCCTTGTATCCATATTGTTCTGTAGAATGAGGTTGGTAATCATTCTTTATATCTGACTTCTCTTCGAACATTTTCACTGTGTTCTCAAAATACTCTTCGTTATTTTTCCCAGTTTGATTCTGTTGTTCAAGAAAATAATTTATACTCCAAAAAGGCTGGGAAACTAAACTTTTCTGATTTTCATGTTTTGATACATTTCTTTGGCAACATTCTGTTTCCTTCTGATTTGTCATTTTTTCTGCTTCCCTCACAGGCCAAATTGTCTGGAGCGTTATCTCACAAGTCTTGTTCTGCTGCTCATTCGCTCCTTACAAGGAAACAAAAGTAAGATGTGATGAGATACAAAGAAATAGATTAAGACATAAGAAATTATTCTAAACATTTGGACGGAAGGTTGACATAAACAGCATTTTGAACATCTGTCATGTTGAACATAAATGATTGTCTAAAATTTACTGAACTCCGACTTTTGATATAGATCAAATTCATGAGTGAAAATGTACAATGTGGAAATGCATGGTTTTGTTTTTTATAACAAAATTCTTCAAATGATCTGCTGATTTTAATAGGAGGAATCTATGTAGTACAAGGTTGAACTACAGAGTCCTAGGTGCTTTCTGAGCTTGGTAGTTTGGCTGCAGATGTTTTATTACCCAACTAGGAAACTAGTTGTGATGTTGCTGTATAGTTGGACAATGAAACATCTGCAACCAAACCATCAAGCTGAGAAAGCAACCAAAAACTCCAGGGTTCCATTGATCTTAAACCAAAAACATATCAATGTTGTTGCATTGTTTTCCTTCATTAATCAATTCTCATTATATTACTATCATTATTACTATCATCATATTACATCATTCTCATTATATTACTATCAATTCTCAGCAGAGTTCATATGGAAGATTGAGGAATCATGGGTATCCTAAGAGCAGATGGCAGGGCTAAGTAAATGTGACCCATCCTTTGCTTCTGTTTCTGGACTATCTTTCACTGGCTATTCAAATCTCCTCTGATCACACAGACATGGTTAAAGAGAGAGAGAGAGAAAATTAAACATATATAAAAATATTAGAATGATTGGTTAAAAAAAAAATCTGAACCAATGCCGGAGGAAATGTTATATCTTCAAAGTCTTTTGGAAAGAAGGATTGATCACAACCATCCAGTTCTCTGGGAGAATACTATAGGTAGTTCTCAAGCAGTGGTGGTATTCTACCGGTTCGGCCCAGTTCTGCGGAACTGGTAGCAGCTATGAGCAGTGGAGACCAAACTGGTTCTCTTTGCTGCTCTGCTGCTGAGCCCACCTGCCCGCCTGGGCTCCCATACTCACCTTTATCCTCTGAATTTGAAGCGCAGCTGCTTTGTGTGGCACAGAAGAGTGCCACGCGGTAGCTGCTGAAGCAACTGGGATCATGCAAGCTTGCAGGTGGTGAGTTAGAATGCCTCTGTGCCTGTGCAAAGTGCGCGTATGGCATGCACGCATGCAAAGTGTGCGCACGTGTGCAAAGCACGCCCATCAAACCATACCCACTGAACTGGTGATAAAAATATTTGAATCCCACCATTGTTCTGAAGTAATATCTGTGAATTGCTGCAGTTTAAGTCAAGGTATCACATGACTGCACCTCATTTTTCAGCAGTTTTTGTGACAGTTGTAAGAGAACAGGATGGTTGGTTAAGCAAATCCATTTCCTCCCCATGGATGTTTTTTTTTTTTTTTTGCCAGACACCTACTGGAAGTAAATGCCTGTTCCTGTAAATATGGGAACAGGCAAAATAACATCACAACTTGCAGTCATGTTGCAAATGGCTACAAATGGTTATAAAGTACCCAAATGCAACTGTGCAACCCTGATAGAGGGGTGTAGCCATCATAAACTTGAAAACAGGTCATAGGTAGCTCTGGGGAAGTCCCTTGTAACTTTGAACAGTAGTTAAGCAACTGGTCGTAAGTCAAGGACTTCCTATATTCTACAAGAGAGATTGGGGTTAAAACGTTTAGGACAGCTAGAGGTTAAATATAAAGGTCTATTCATTTGAATGACCTGGACTCCCTGATTTTCCCATGTTTGACATTAAACTGAACTACTAATGGCCAACACAAATAAGTGGTAGATAAGAGTGAATGGAATTCAAAAAGGGCTTGTGGATGTGAAGGGACTCAAGACTGATGATGCATTTGACCCCTCTCTCAGGCTGTGTCTGGACATTCTTTCATCATCATCATTATCTTCCAAACCAATGTTTCTCATCCTTGAGAATTTAAGATGTACAGACTGCAATTCTGAGAATTGAAGGGAATTTTGGGAATTGAAGTCCATACATCTTAAAATTGCCATGGTTGAGAAACATTGATGTAGCCCTAACCATAACTCTTATATAAGCTACTGGCCTCATCTCTTCCTAGCAGAATAAGAGTTGGAAGGGACCTTGGAGATCTTCTAGTACAACCCTCTGTTCTGGCAGGAAACCATATACCATTTCAGACAAGGTTGTCCAATCTCTTCTTAAAAACTTCCAGTGTTGGAGAATTCATAACTTTTGAAGGTAAGTTGTTCCACTGATTGTTCAGTCAGGAAATTTCTCCTTAGTTCTAGGTTGCTTCTCTCCTTGAATAATTTCCATCCACTGCTTGTCATGCCTTCAAGTGCTTTGGAGAATAGCTTGACTCCCTCTTCTTTGTGGCAATCCCCGAGATATTGGAACACTGCTATGTCACCCCCTAGTTCATTAAACCAGACATACTCAATTCCAGCAACCGTTTACATGTTTTAGCCCCCGGTCCCTAATCATCTTTGTTGCTCTTCTCTGCACTCTTTCTAGAGTCTCTAGAAGTAGGGATGCCTTTTAACCAGTAATAGCCAATTTCATCCCATCACAAAATGTCTTCTCTAAAGGCCCAGCAGAGGTCCTTACCCAGAGAAGCCACATTCTGGGAATTTTCCTGCATGACTTCTCTATGGAGGGCTTTTTGGTGGGGATCTAGCTGAGACCATTCCTCTTCAGAGAAATACACGGCCACCTCCTCGAACGACACAAGACTCTCCTGAACAAGGAAAAAACAGGGACATGTTAGCCAACAGCTCAAGGAATTACCTGCTAATTCTCTCCCTTTGGCAACCAATTAATCTGCACATAGGTGTGTTTCTGAAGGATGCAAAATACTGTATATGAAAATGGCAGGGATAGCATGAAACATTTGTGGAAAGGCTAAGAAACAATTGCGGTGAAGATGTTGGGACTTGTGAAGATGGCTAAATTAACTTGCTTGATTAGAGTAAAAAGAACCCCTATGTTTATAGTTGGCTGGAAACTCCTTATTTTTTGTATAATGTGGAAAAAAGTGCACTTGATTTGTGCTTTTGATGATTAGAAAAAACTGGATATTAGAAAAGAATGAACTTTTTTGCAATTTCTTTCTTTCTTTTTTTTCCTTTTAATTTTTCCAAACTAAAAACTAATTTCAGTGATCTTTTAGTGAAAAAAATTATTATATTCTGGATCTCCTCCAAATCTGGGCTGACCACTTCTCAGTGGCTCCACTTTTCCTGATTGTTTACTATTTTGAGTTATGAAGACAACCATCTCAAATGCAGGACACTTGGGCCATTTACAACAATTTGAGTTGCTAAAGGATGTGTTGCAAGATTTGTGTATGACATTTTAGGTGGAGACAAATGAAAAGATGTGCTTAAATCAGACGAAAAAGAAACGAATATGGTGGTCATATACTCATTCTAAAGTCTTTATCCAGATTAGGTTTTGAGGAAAAAAACATCTTCAGGGCACTCCTTTCAGATCAAATATCAAATCAAAAATCAAATCAATCGTCATAATCGTCATAAACAAGCATTTTTACTAAAAAAAATTCTTACAACTCTGTAGACCAGGGTCAGATTCAATTTAATTGAGGGCTGCATCAGGGTTGTGTTTGACCTTGAGGGGCTGAAGTGGGCATGGCCAGCTTGATGTCACTGGTGTTGGGGAGTGCCTGTGGTGGCCAGAGCGCTCTGATCTCTGGCCCTCCTGAGCTCCATTTTCGCTGGTGGAGGGCTGTATCAACTCATAAAACATTTTGTATGCACGTTTTATAGTTGTCAACAGAAAGAAGTGGGGAGTTTCAAAGAGCAGGCAGCAGTGTAGAATCGAAAGTACATTCCATTTGTATTTTCTTCAGGACTGATTAGATGACTGAAGTTTCTGCCGCCCAAAAATCTGGAGAGCATGATTGATGACTCTTGGCTATGAATGTGTTTCGTTGGATGATACACCCACAGGGGTGGGGTGGAAAAGCAGGATCAAAGGTGACAGTGAATTATGTGTCTCAGTTGGCTATGCCCAGGCTAATGGAAGGCAACTGGATGGAAGTGAGTATTTACTGGCCGGGACCCTTTTGTGATGCCTACATGGAGTTCACAGTAGATATTTTTCTTTGTGCTCTAACAGAGAAACAATTGCTGCCATCTAGGACTGAACTAACCTTCCAAGTGGGAGGCGAGTGTCTGTACCACTAGGCCACCACACCACTCTTTTACAATATAGTATCAAGTGATAATTTTAAGTAATGCCCCCAAAGCTAGCACAAAATAGAATAAACTGTGTAGAAATGATTGAAATACCAAAAGAACAGAACAAAAATCTTTGGCAAAAATTTTCGGAACCAAATTAAAGCAATGTAAAACCATTAATGACAAAGACGTTAAATGAAGAATTTCAAAATCAAAAGCAAAGATGTGTTTTACAGCCAAACAGGTTATCAGGGGCATTTGCAGGGTAAGGGAAAAAAGAAATCAAAGCCCTGACCTTATTGATACATGCATCACATGTAGGCTGTGTTCTTCTATTGGGATTATCTCTCTCCCCATTCAACAGCTACATGAAACTGCCTAGGTAGCATCTTAACTTTAAATCACGAGGACTTCAACTCTCAGAATTCTGCAGGCAGCTTAAAGGGATGATTTAGGGATCTAGGAATTTGGTGGAATGCTGTCAGTACAGAGCTGACGTGCTTCGCAACAGAAAATTGGGCAATTGAATTATGACAAGCAGACAGATAAGCTAAGCTGAGAGTAACTGATCAAATACTGAATTCATATTTCCTCTTTCCATGTTGTGTAGAAGCAACAATATTATACATTAACCCCACAACATATCAGGAGGCCTCAAAACGGCTCATAGCTTCTCTGAAGTGCCTCCTCCTACCTGAACAGCTGGTTCAGTTATTTTTTCAGCTCTGCCAGTACAAGGATGGGATCCTAGAAACATCAGTGGAACTATTCCATCTTCTGTAAAGGAGACAAAAATGATGGAAGAAGAGTTTTTCAAAGTTAAATAACGGATGAGAAGATCCAGACAATGAGAGGTACTTGCAATCTTTCTATGGAATTTCACATCGCTTGGACAGAATGCCAGAGGAGTAATACCTCCTTAAAAAGCCTTGGTCCAGCTGGCCGGGCTGGTAGCACCTCGTAAGGGCCCCTTTCCAGGGTTACAGGATATGATGGTCAACAGTTTTGAAGGCGGAAGAGGGCTTTATGTCCCAACGGCAGATAAAATGGTAGAACCATCTTCTAGGAGAAGGGAAACTCTGATTTCAAACCTCCACTGCCTTGTAGCTATATCTATTATTGGAAAAGGCTTCAGAAGTCAACCTCGAGGCAAAATCTGGAGCCGGCGTCCTGGAAGCAGTTCGTGACTGTGTATAATCACATTCTGGTAACTTCTGCAATGCAGCTGGAACTAATTGTATAGGCTCTGCCGTTCCACTGACTGTTTCAGTGATGATGAGAGGGGGGATCTGCTGCTTGGGTAACAGTTTATCCTCCATATTAAATTTCCCAGGCCTCATGCTCTGGAGAGGACACTCCAGCTTTGCATACAGCATTGAAACAATACAGGAAGTGGTAGTTTCCGGTTTCATAGCACGATACCATAGTCTCTTGAGACTGAAAGATGCCAATTTGGACGGAATACATTCTTACCCAGTGAAGTGTCCTGATGTTGAATTTCCTCTGACAAATTCCTAGAAAGATGTGTTGGAGAGGAATTAGATGGCTCTTGCATTCCCTTGGAATGGTCAGGGACTATGTCCAAGAATGACCCCTGGAAGAGAAGTAGTAGGTAGAAAGAAAGGAGCAAGCAGAAGAACCACTGTTAAACATCTCTTCATATTATGTTGAGGAGACATTTAAGGATTCAAACACTGTTTGTAACTTTTAACATCCCTTTCAAGTCTCAAAATGAAGGTCTCTCACCTGCATCTCCGTCGTCTTCTTCTCTTCTACCTGGCTCAGAAGAAAACCTTCGGCCAGGGCCACCGCCTGAGAACTGGTCTCTGCTCCACACTCCCGAATCCAACTCTCAATTTCTGGGGGCAGGACAGCCAGGAGCTGCTCCAGAATCACCAAATCCAACATCTGAGCCTTAGTGTGTCTTTCTGGCTGTAGCCACTGATGGCATAGGTGGTGAAGGTGGTTGCAAATTTCTCGGGGCCCCTTAGAATCTTGGTACTGGATGCCCCTGAAGAGCCCGTGCCGGACCTCTGAACTGACAGTGTCCTCCTCTAGGACCTTTTGCTCAGTTTTTGCCCAGATATCCCTATAGGTCCAAGAATGAGCATCTAGGAAGCCTTTTTCACCTCCATCAAATGCTAGATATTCCTCCATTCTCTCAACCCTCTAGCACAACTTCAAATGTAGCTAAGAAATCTTGTGGTTCTCCAAGGGTCTTTTCATTCCAAGAAACTACGTTGTATAGAAGCCCTGGGGAAGCCTCAACAGCTTCTCCATCCTTTGCTCACAAGTTATTTTTGTACCTATGTGAAGAGAAATGGAATTAGAATAGAATACTTTATTTGGCCAAGTATGATTAGACACACAAGGATTTTTTTTCTCTCCAGTGCAGCTCTCAGTGTACAGGCAAAACAACTGAATAATAATGATCGTAACAATACTAATAAGAAAGAAGAGGAAAAAAGAAGGATTAGGGATGACATGATAGCCGTGTTTCAGTATTTGAGGAGCTGCCACAAAGAAGAGGGGGTCAACTTATTTTTCAAAGTACCAGAAGGCAAGACAAGAAACAAGAGATGGAAACTAATCAAGGAGGGAAGCAACCTGGAATTAGGAAGAAACTTCCCAACAAGTGAGGACAATTAATCAATGGAACAGTTTGCTTTCAGAAGTTATGGGTGCTTCATCACTGGAGGTTTTTAAGAAAAGACTGGACTGAAATGGTATAGGTTCTCCCGCTTGAGCAAAGGGCTGGACTAGAGAACCTCCAAGATCCCTTCCAGCTTTATTCTGATTGATTGATAATAATAATAAAAAAGCAAAAGAGGTTCCTAGGACATTCATCCAAGATGGAAAATAAATTTTAGGATTACAGATAGTGAGCACTACCAAAGAAGAAATGATTCTTATTCATATTTGAGTAAAAAAGTGCAGCTCACATTACACAGACAATTGCATCTGATAATAGGGGAGGAGAGCAGAATGCAAAATCTTCAGGATCAACAGTGCTTTTTCAGGAGGCAACTGGACTTCACTTTTTCTCTTGAAGACATTTCGCTTCTCATCCAAGTAGCTTTTTCAGCTCTGACAGGATAATGGGGAATGGAGGGAGTCAGAGCTGAAGAAGCTTCTTGGATGAGAAATGAAACATTTTCAAAAGTAGAAACAAAAAAAGTCCAGTTGCCTCCTAAAAAAGCACCAACCATGACCCTTCATCAAACCCTTGGACCACAAGAGGACAGTGTTCCCAATCTCAGCAACTTGACGGATGTATGGACTTCACCTCCCAAAATTCCCCAGCCATCTGTGTTGACTGGGGAATTCTGGGAGTTGTAATCCACACAACTTCAAAACCCTGATTTAGGAAGTCTTCCTCTTTGGATCCAGGATGGTAGGAAACTTTCCTTTTTTTAAAGTGAACACATTGGCATTCTCTCTCTCTCTCTCACACACACACAGAAGCAAAAACAATGCAACTAAAACCAAAACATGAGATGACAAACCACCACAGATGATAACAGATAATCAGAGTTGGAAGGGGCCTTGTAAGTCATCTAGTCCAACCCAGCACCCAAGCAGGAGACCCTACATCATTTCTGACAGATGGGAGTCCAATCTCTTCTTGAAGGTCTCAAGTGATGACACTCCCACAACTTCTGCGGGCAAGTTTCTCCTTATTTCCTGGTTAAATCTCTCCTTATTCAGTTTTCATCCATTATTCCTTGTCTGGCCTTCAAAGGCGCTTTAGAAAATAGCTTGACCCCTTCCTCTTCTCTGTGGCAGCCCCTCAAGTATTGGAAGACCGCTATCATGTCTCCCCTGGTCCTTCTCTTTACTAGACTAGCCAAGCCCAGTTCCTGTAACCATTCTTCATATGTTTTAGTCTCCAGTCCCCTAATCATCCTGGTTGCTCTTCTCTGCACTTTTTCTAGAGTCTCAACATCTTTTTTATAATGTGGTGACCAAAACTAGATGCAGTACTCTAGGTGTGGTCTTACTAAGGCTTTATAGAATGGTATTAGTACCTCCCTTGATCTTGATTGTATCCTTCTGTTAATGCAATTTAGGATTGCATTGACTTTTTTGGCTGCTGCTGCCGCACACTGCTGGCTCGTATTTAGCTGGTTGTCCACTAAGACTCCAAGATCCCTCTCACAGTTACTGCTATACTACTACTGATACTACTGATAAATTCATGCAATGCAGCCCCCATCTGCATCCCAGCTGCTTTCCTGCAAAAATTCCTCCCTTTCCAGTTGGAATTTTGCAATCTCTCTTTCTTCCTCCTTCCATGCAGTTTCTCCCCCCTTAAATAGAGGAGAAATGACTCGGGTGTGTGTGTGTTCTGAATGAATTCAGGAATTTATAAATAGGAAATTTATAAATAGGCCAGGAAAAAAATCGGGGAGGGGACATGAATAATCTGGAGCTTTGATTCTTACCCTCTACCCTCTCTCCTCTCTCTACTTGCCCTACATGCAAAGGAGTGGCAGTGCAACATGGGACCTTGGGCTCCCCCCCTTCCCAGGACTCCGGACTTTGGATGAAGCCTTCGCAGGTTTCCACCTGAACGCCTTTGCACGGGAAGAGCCTCTCCACACACCCACCAACTCACTACTGAGTCACGTCTGGATCGTGTGTCCTTCCAAAGCGGGGACGATTCCACGCAAGCTTCCAGGCGAAGGAATGCAGGATCCTAAGGAGGACCGGACGTTCGGTGACGTCATTCCTGTCCTTCCCTCTCCCTCCCCGGAAAACCCATAGGAGAATCTTCCCTTAGAAATCTTCCCTTTCCATCATGCAAAACGGGCAGGCGCATGCTCAGTTGCCCCGTATGACGCTGGGAGGCTGACGGCCCTTATAAACAAGGACAGAGTGAGCCCCCTGGTGGGCTCTCTGCAGAATGCAGGCGGTGTTGAAGAGCGCGCGGGGTTGAGGGGCGGGGAGTGGAAAAAGAGATTCGCTTTTGCCTCAGAAAACGTTAACTTCGTTTCTCCATGATGGTCTGTGGAGACTTAAAATCTATATCGACCGAATAAAGGAATTGAACTAATAAGTCGTAAATATGAATACCCAAAGACTCTTCTTTTCGTGCACATACCCGCTTCGCTCGGGGATCTTGTCCAAGAGAAGGATGGACCCAGATTAAAAAGGCGGGTTATTGAGGAGCCGTCATAGCGCCAATTGGAGGGACAAGTTAGCGTTGACAGAGTCACGCGAAGGGCCACGAAGGCTAAATTCCCTCAGCGGCGAGCGAATATTTCAAGAAAAGAGCCTTGAAACGGGGAAAAGGACTCCAAGCGATTCAACTCCGCAAAAGTTTTACCTCAGAAATGTCACAGTTCGTGCACAATTACTTCTTACCATTATCTCGGGATAAAAAAGAAATGCCTGCGAGATATATGACTTAAAATCTAGCTTCTTTTAATTCAGCTTCGAGAAGATTCTGTTTCCCTGTTTGTTTGTTTTTTTACAGTAATCCTTGTTTATGTCTGAAGTCAAAAAAGTGCTGAAAAAGTAACTCTGCAACTGGTTCTTGGTCCCAGTGGTGGGATTCAAATTTTTTAAATTAATGGTTCTGTGGGTGTGGCTTGGTAGTCATGTGACTGGGTGGATCAAAAGACAAACTTGCTTGAACAATGCTCTTAGCAACCAAAATTTGGGGCTCAATTGTGGTAAATTGAGGACTACCTGGATAAGTCTGAGGGCAGTAATATAGTTATATCACTGGATTAACATTTTCAAAAGGTTATTTAAAGAGATTCTGTTTTGTGTGACAAATATGCACCGTATAAAAATTAAAAACAACAGCTAAAATTACATCAATATAAAAATTGAAAGGGAAAAGTTAAAATATTAAAAGTTTAATTTTAATTAAATTAATTACCATTTTAATTAATTTGATTAATTAAAATTTTAATTAAAATAATTAAGTTAAAATATTAAAAGTTTTTATATTACAAATATTAAAAAATAACATTAAAAGGTCTTGGAAAATAAAAATATTTTTGCTGTAGTGGAAAGAACAAAGTAGGTGTGAACTGTGTTTCACAGGAATGGGCAATCTACAGCTATTCCCTGCCTCCCTCAAGATAGAGGCATTAACCCACTTTTCAGCTGAGGTTGTTTAAAATAAATTATGTTTTTAAGAATCACCATTTTCCACTGCATTTCAGGCAGGTGGTTCCAGTATGGCATAACAATCAATGATCTCACCACCTAGCATTCAAATACTCACTATCATTCAATTTCATTAATTAAAAATTTAATTAAGTTAAAATATTAAAAGTTTTTAATATTACAAATATTTAAAAAATAATATATTAAAAGGAATGGGCAATCTACAGTTTGTTTAAAAATAAATTATGTTTTTAAGAATCACCATTTTCCATTGCATTTCAGGCAGGTGGTCCTTCCCTCTTTCCTTTTTCTTTCTTTCTCCACTCCCTTTCTCCCATTCCTCTCTCTTTTTCTTTCATTGCACTTCCTCCTCCCCATTTTGGGTCTAGCAAGGCTCCCTGGAGCCTCAGAGCCAAAGTGAGGCACAGGGATGTGTGTGTGGCATGCACTTACCTGGGAGCCAGACGAGACTCCTGGGAGTAGCGGGGCAGGGTCGGCAGGGCCAGCTGGTTGTCGGAACTACCGGTTTGGTGAACTGGATGTAAAATTGACATCTGGTTCACCCGAACTGGCTGAATCCTACCCCTGGTTCTTACATTTATAACCATCTCAGGGTCTCAGAGGTGAGGACCACAGGATAGACTTTGTAATACTTACAACATGGGTTTTATAGTAGTGTTGCACTGGCTAAGATGGGCTTACCTTCTGTAGATTACCTCACATTTTGACCATAACAAGAAAGTTAGTCCTTCTGATACTTGAGCCCAAAATTTCTGTTGCTAAGTGAGACAGTTCTTAAGTGAGTTTTGCCCCACTTTGTGACCTTTCTTACCACCATTGTTAAGTGAATCACTGCAGTTAAGTTAGTAACCTGGTTGTTAAAGTGAATCTGACTTCCCTATTGACTTTGCTTGTCAGGTTGCAAAAGCTGACCCTGGGGCACTGCTACTGTCATAAATATGAGTCAGTTGCCAAGCATCTGAATTTGGATCATGTGACTATAGGGATGCTGCAACAGTCGTAAGTGTGAAAAACAGTCATAAGTCAGTCATAAAACAGTCAACAGTCATAAGTCATTTTCAGTGCTGTTGTAACTTCAAATGGTCATTTAAACAAATGGTTGCAAGTTGAGGACTACCTGTATCTGCTCTTAGCCTTCTATTCTTCAGGTTAAACACATCAAGTTCCTTTAAATATTCTTCGTAGGCTTTACCCCCGAAACTCCTCACCATTTTCTGGGTATATTTGGAAGGCATGTCCAAAAGTCCTTTTCAGGAGATAACTCTTACAATAGTAGCATCAAAGCTAAGCAGGCGTAATCTTGGCTGGGGTAAAAAATGAACATTTGAGCTTCAGTAAGAATTAGACATAAAGCAAGGTATTCAAAAATGTATTTATTTGTTAGATTTGTATCCTGTTTTTAGCAGTCCAAGTCAATGCATATTTCTGATTTCCTAAGCATGATCTGTGGGACAGATTTTCTGACAGTGAGTGGGCAAATGCCCCACAAGCAAATATCAACTAAATCAAGGCAGCCAGGAAAATTAAGGCAGAGTTAAACACTTTTTAGCTCAAGTTTCAGGAAAATTACAGGAAACCTGCATAGACTTCCAACTTTCACCTTCACAGTTGTCCAATAGAACAGGGGTTGCAAACCTTTGCTCCTCAGGGACCACCGAACTCATAATTTTAAATCCCACAGACCAGAATTTTGACTGATGGTGGCTTGCTGACATTGGTGCGAAAGTCGGTCCCATATTCCAGAGCTGCAGTAGTCACAGAAATGCCTCTTTGGTCATCCTGGAGCAGCTGCTCTTCCACCCGGGTGCACCGGCCTGCCATGGACTGGAGGAGCTGCTCCGGGATGACCAAAGGGCCAGTCTTGTGACTACTGCAGCTCTGGAATATGGGACCAACTTTCCCATCAACGTCAGCAAGCCACCCTGGGGCGGATTTCCTTCCCCTGCCATTGGTTTTTCCTTCCAGTTCCAGATTGTGTGATTCTACTCAAGGTAAGATTTGCACTTGGTCGAAGGGTCAGGGCCAGTGGGTGGGTGGGCCATATGGGCGGCACAGCCTTGTGTTCCTGCGCAGCCTGGACTAATTGCTTTGGGGCGACTGCTTTGGGGGGGGGGGACATTCCTCGCGGACCACCAAAATTTTCTCGTGGACCACCAGTAGTCCCTGGTCCACCAGTTGGTGGCCACTGCAATAGAACATAGAACCTTGCCTTAGAGAGGACCAAACCAAAATAAGACCCAAAGAGTTGCATTTTGGGTTTTTAAAAATCTCTTTTACTAGCATCATTCCAGTTTTAGTCTTCTTATACCTAAAGAACTCTGTATCTACTTTTCCATGGTGATCTTTTTTTAACACAAACCCTGGCTTGGGTCAGACCTCTGCTCTTGGACAATTAGTAATACTTTCCTTGCCTGAAATAGTACCATTTCTTATTTCTGTGTGAATTAAAGAACTTTTAAAAGAATATGCTGCCACTTTCCATTTTTTTGTAAGGGATCTGAGTCCCTAATACTAATTTCAAAAGTCTCTTCAAACATCACAATGAAATTTTGGTTCTTCATGTAACAGAAAAAGGAAGTCATCAATCACAAAGTTTAAAAAATTAGAATTATCTCATGATTTTGTCCTAGCAAACTCTTTTTTGTAATGCAATCATAGCACAACACAGTGGTGTCTCTCCGCTTGGGCAATGTTGCACTGGTTATTATGTATATGACCTGTGCTCAGTAAAATAACTGCTTGGTTAGTTTCCCCTTTCCAGTTGTGTTCTACTCTAGGACATGGTGCTCATGTCTGTTTTTTTAGCCAAGGGAGCCAGCACTGTCCAAAGACACATTTCATTGTCATGTGGCCAGCAGGACTATGCGTTGAAATGCATGGAGTTCTGTTTACCCCTGGAAAAGTACCTATTTATCTACTTGTATTTGCATGCTTTCGAACTGCTCTAGTCTAACCTAAAAAAAGGACAAGGGTGACATGATAGCAGTGTTCCAATATTTGAGAGGTTGTAACAGAGAAGAGGTGGTCAACCTATTCTCCAAAGTACCTGAGGGCAAGACAAGAATAGAGATAGAGCTATCTAGATACTTGTCTTCCTTTTCTAAAAAGCTCTTTATCTCTTAGGTGCTGACATCTGTTGTGGGCTATTAAGGAAAGTGGGGGTTGCTTTCTGACTCAAAAACACGTTTCTCCATTACTCCCCTTGGGAACATATAATATTCTGCCTTTTCTAATATTTCCCAAAATATTTCATTCTTCTAGGAGAGGGGTAGGTAGTGACTTTCTACAATGCTTTTCTCCAATTTCTTGTCCATACATGGAGGTCCAGAAGTAGTTCAGGGTCCCCAGAGGAGATATTGCTTCTTACAGTAATTATTAAAATCCTGGTCTGTGAGATCTCTCCTGATATTTCTCCAATGATTGCCATTGATGTAAACATCAGATTGAAGCATCTCGAAATGGATCTTGCATCAGAAAATGATAAATGCCTCAGGTCAAACTCTGCGTGGCACAAATTTGGGTACATTCTGGGACTGTGCTTGAATGTACATTTCCTTTCTCTCCTTTCCAGGTGAAGTTCTGTTTATCTCTCAGTCAAGAAAGTTACTCTAATCCTGCTGGTCTCCCTCTTGCTTTGCTTCTTGTGCTCCTTTTTCTTCATTGGCCGACCAAGGAAAGCCACCTGCCTTTTTTGACAAACGGTGTTCAGCATCGTCTTCTCAGTAGCTGTGTCTTGTGTTTTAGCCAAAACAATCACGGTAGTGCTGGCCTTCCTGGCCACGAAACCGGGGAACAGGGTGAGGAGATGGTTGGGGAAGAGCTTGGCCAACTCCACCATCCTTTCTGGTTGTGCTGGAAAAATTGTAATTTGTGCAATCTGGCTGGGAGTTTCTCCTCCATTTCCTGATTCTGACCTGCACTCCCAATCAGGAATTATCATCCTCCAATGTAATGAAGGCTCTGTCACCATGTTTTATATTGTTCTCAGCTACATGGGTTTCCTTGCTGCTATTTGCTTCACGGTGGCTTTCCTGGCCCGGAACCTTCCTGGTGCCTTCAATGAAGCCAAATTGATCACCTTCAGCATGTTGGTCTTCTGCAGTGTCTGGATCTCCTTCCTGCCCACCTACTTGAGCACCAAAGGGAAATACATGGTGGCCGTGCAGGTCTTCTCCATCTTGGCTTCTGGTACTGGTCTGCTGGCCTGCATCTTCTTCCCCAAGTGCTACGTTATCATTCTGAGACTAGATCTAAATACTAAGGAACATTTAATGATAAAAGTTGGTATCTGATCATGAAGTAGCTTCTTAGCCTCATAAAAATTATTGCAATTATTATTGAGTTTGTATGCTTGTTTTGACAATTAAGTTTATTTAAAATAAAAAGAAATAAACATACAAAGAATGTAATACTAACTTATGATAATAACCAAAGTGTAAAATTAATAATTTAAATTGTCATTGAAACTATGGAAGGACAAGACAAGAAATGAGATTTTATTACTATATAGGGCTGACTGACTGAATAAACAGACAAATGTTTGAAACAAGTTTACCAGTTGGTTTGTTGGATCTTGTTCAGTCAATTTAAAAAGAAAGAACGTCGCATGTTTCCAACTTTGTAAAGTCTTTATTTTTTGTAATCATTTGTAATATACAGCAAAGAGATGAATTTAGAGTCATTTTTGGAAAACTTTATAAATGCTTTGTGAAACTGACTCAAAGACTATGAAGTTAATTATGAAGAGTCTCTAGTGTGGAAAAAAAAATCTGTCTTGTTTGCTAATCATTTGAAAAACAAAACCTTAAAAGTTAATTACCAGAACACAAGATGATTGCTTTAAAGGAATCCTGTGATTTATGGGCTGGTAAAGTGCTTGAACTTTTTTTTTTAAAACAAATTTTATTGATTTTAACAACAAACAAACAAAACAAAACATCATTAAACATTAAAAACATAAAACCTCTTTCCATTATAAATCTTTACAAAGCAGATAACACATTATTTTATATCACATTTTTCTAATTTATCCCATTTCCATATAGACACATAAATTCCCTTTAACAAATTTCACATTGTTTCTCTTTACTCTTATTCAATAACATTTCTTTTCTAGTTTATCTGCTATTCAATCATCACATTTATATTTTCCTCTGACTTTTTTTTTAAAAAAAAAAACAAATTTTATTGACTTTACAAAACATACAAACAATCAAGGCATATTAACATAAAGAATCTTTCTGGAAGAATCAGTAAAACGTGCCAGATGTAATATGTATATTTACATTATCTGCTCATCATATCTTCTCCCGATTTCTCCTTTTCATTCTATTGTCCAGATTATATTTCTTACTAGTCAAAATTTTTGCCTTTTAAAAAACAATACACAAACAAACATAACATAGAACATAAAAAAACATCATTTCTGAAAGCTGCTTAATCCCGGGTTGAAACTCTTCGCACAGACACAAATTCAAAAATCATATTTACTTTATATGTCATTCCATATCTTATTGCCATTTTCAATTTTTTGTATAGCTTATTCCCTCTTTTATCTTTCTTAGTTTTATTTTGTTTATCTTATCTCAATACAATTCATAATACTTATCATTCTTTGTCTATTCTTTTCCAGTTATCCATTCATCTTTTTTCTTTAGATATACTTCTCCTGTACACTAAATGGAGTAACGTCTTTGACTCTTTTCCCTAACTTAATAATGCTTAATATAACACTTAATTTATATTGAGATTCTGGTTAGTACATTCTAAAATTACACAATAAACTTTATAAAAAAAGCAAGTACACTACAATTACAAAATGAAAGCCTATAACCCACCATAAATACCATAAAAGAGCTAATCATATATGCTAATACACATTTTACTCTAAATACACATATAAAAACACACTTTTATGTGCCTTCCAGGATCCCTTTTTCAATTAAATTTACCCATTGTCTCTAAATAGATTTTGTTTCTTTAAATCTTGCTTCCCACCATTAAGGTTTTCCATCCCCTCCTTTCTCTCTTGTTTATTTTTCTCCTTGCCTTTCTTACCCCATTGTCTCTCCTCCTCCCTTTTCTTCTTCTGCTTACCCCCTTTCTGTTGTTTTCTAACCTTATATCCACCTTTCATCTCATTTTTCTCTTTTTGGATAGTTTTCTCAAACCTTAAAATCCCCCTTTTCTTTTCCTCTTCCTCCTTCTCCCCAAAGAAAACCCATTGCTCATCCAAAATGGCTTCTTCTTCTTTGTTTCAATCGTCCTGTTGCGTAGTCATTTTTTCATAAGTACATACCACCATTTCTAAAAATTGAAAAAAGGTGCCCAAAGTATCTTTTCCATCTTGCTCTTCTTTCTTATATTTTTGGTATTGAGTTTTTAATTCATCCAAAAGCAATGCCATCATGAAGAGAAAGACCTCTTCAAAAACAACCACCCAAGTATTTTTAATCAAGAGTAATTCCAAAGAAATTCCAAAGTCACTAAAAGATCCAGATAAACTATTTCTTTCAATACTTTTTTTTTTTACCTTCTTCAATTTCTCTTTCTGGGGTTACTGATTAATCAAAAGGTTCCCATTAAAATGTATCTTTCTTTAAAGTTCTAGGCAATCTCCTCCTTTTTCAAGCTCTGCTCCAAAAAGTTTTGTTTTCCTTTCCCCCCCCCACTTACAACAGCAATTTCCCTTTAAACACTCAGAAATCCATACCTCCAATGCGGGCTTTCCAATTTCTGAGGATGTTAAGTCCAAAGTCCAAAGTCCTTTCTCCACAATTTTCAAGTTAAAATACCTTCGGTGCCCAGTATTTTCCAGTTCTGCCTTTAGTGTTTCTGTGGGGTGGGAGAGTAAATAGAGAAAAAGTTTTCCCTTGGCAGCTTTCTCCGCCGCTTTTCTCTTCTTAGGGATACAATGTATCTTTCAGGCAATAAACAATTCCACTCCAGGTTTTAGAAGTTGCTATTTTCCCGGCACAGCCAGCACTTTCACTTCTGAATCTTCTTTCTCCTTCTTCCTCCAGCACAATCTTTTCCAGCTGCCGGCTTCTTTATGGTGGCCATCACTGACCGCCGCTCCACCGCCTTGAGAAAAGGAGGTTAAGCTGGGTGAGGAGGGGGTCTGCGACACCCCCAAACCCCTTCCCAGATCCTCCCTATCTTCGGCTGCCTCTACAGGGCAGCCTTATCCTCCAGATCCGTCTGGATCGGAGGCACCAAGACGGTGAGCACAGCAGGGATCGTGGAGAGACGCGAATCCCTGGTGTCGCCAAAGCCTGGCAACCCGGAAGTCAAGTGCTTGAACTTTTTAATACTTTACTTAAATCAGAAATTATTAGTGAAATGATTTCCTTTAGGAGACAACTAAATCCTTTAGGAGACTACTGAAATAGATTTACTGGAGTTAGAAATGCACTTGGACGACCATTTTAAAATTGAGCAAGACATTGCAGATTACCCCTACAGACTGAAATACATACAGTTTTTTTGGAATTATTTCATGGAAAATACAAGTGGACTTAAAGTTAATAGAAGAAAAGATGACAAAACAAGAGTCAGAATCATTTATTTCATTTAAGAATGGTTGGGAGAAAAATGGAATATAACATATATACAATATATAAACATATGCACATACACACACACACTCACACATATGTGATGACCTGGGGCATGGCACAGAGATCACAAAGGCAGCTGGCAGTTCAGACTGTCCCATTATTGTTCCAAATTTCCCCAAATGCTCCCACATTTCTGGCAAATCCCAGAGCAAAGTGATCTTTCTCTCTCTCTCTCTCTCTCTCTCTCTCTCTCTCTCTCTCACACACACACACACACACACACACACACACACGCACTTATAGGTCTGCACTGCTTTAGCTAGCACTTTTTTAACGTACTCCCAAGTTGCTTTCAGTGTTGCCATCCACTTGGTCATGCTGATTGATGAGGGGCAATTCCCTTGGATACTCAGGCATAGGGACAAAGTCCATACCACTTACTACTCTGAAGGGGATTAGTCCTGTGCTACTGTGAACAGCATTATTATACGCAACCTAGGCAAAAGGCAGGAGATCCACCGAATTGGACTGCTGATAATTCACATAGCACCTCAGGTACTGCTCTATCATGGCATTCAGTTTCTCTGCCCTCCCCATTGGTGCTTGGATGAAAGGCCAAACTAAGGCTCTGGGATAACCCAATAGACCGCAGTAACTCCCTCCAGAACTTAGCCATGTAGTGGACCCCTCTGAGATAATTCGCCGTGGTACTGCATGCAGGTGGTAGATGTGCTTTAGGAACAGCTTGGCTAACTGGTGAGCTGAGGGTAGTCCGCTGCAAGGTATGTCAGGATTCCAGCAATCACCCTAATTAAATCATGATACTCGAGCCAAACTTCATAGAATTTATTAGAGGTGACATACTGGCACTGCCCTGTATGAAGCCAACTCTGGCATACGTAATTTACAGTCACCTGTGATCCTGTTTCCCCCCTCCCCCTGGGTGTGTCATAAACTAATTCTCCAATTGAGCACATTCATGGGCTGGGTGACATCATTCATGTCCTCATATTAAATATATTCATGGGCAAAAGCTCTGTTGTTTTAGTTACAATCTTTTAAAGATAAGAGTTGGAATGTACTTTTGCTTTCAAACTGCAGCACTGCTCTTCCAGATTTCCTACTTCCTCCCTCCTTTTTTATGGCAACTACTAAAACAGGAATAGGAATGTTTTATGAGTTGACACTCTATAGTTCTGGGTGTTTTTCCCCAGGAGTCTTTGAGAGACTCCTCTCAAAGAGAGTACATTATGATTCTTGATTCTTAACGAATGTATCTTTTCTTTATGTATACTGAGAAAATCTACACCAAGACAAATTCCTTGTGTGTCCAATCACACTTGGCCAATAAAGTATTCTATTCTTTTCATTGAAGGACAGCACCCAATTTCCTGGGTGTCGAACTATCTTCCTTCAGCATCACTTTCTAGAAATGTCCAGAAAGGAAGTACCACAACTATTTCAGACCAGTGCCCTCTATTAACATGCCTTTCACTAACATGCTCTTCTCCAGCTTCTCCCCTGCACATGCTGCACATGGAGGCCCAGAAATAGTTCAGGATCCCCAAAGGAGTTGTTGCTTCTTATATGATTATTAAAATCTTGGTCTGTGAGATCTCTCCTGATATTTCTCCAGTGATTGCCTTTGATGTAAACATCAGACTGAAGCAACTCGAAATGGATCTTGAACCAGAAAAGGATAAATGTTTCAGGTCTCACTCTATGTGGCACAAATTTGGGGACATTCAGTGACTGTGCTGCTTGAAATGTACTTTTCCTTTCTCTCCTTTCCAGGTAAAGTTCTGTTTATCTCTCAGTCAAGAAACTCACTCTCATTTCCATCTTGTGAGAATGCTTTGAATTCTTCAAACTCTTCCACAGAAACAAGAAGGGGATTGATTCAGCCTCATCAATTATGGACCTCCTCCTCCTTTTGCTGTTGCTGCTGCTGATATCCCAGCCAGTCTCTGGCAAGCTGAGAATGAAGTGCCTGCTGAGTTTGGAAGAGCAAGAGGGGAAAAAACTACGGAGCTATTACAGGCCAGGAGACTACCTCATTAGTATAATCTCCATTGCTACACTAATACCCCATTTCATGCTATCTTTCAACACAGGTCCTTATAATCAGTCTCCATCGTAAGTCATTCAGTGTGATGGAGTAGCACTTCCTCCATTTGCAGTCTTCTTCTCTTTCAGTTACTCCTGTATTGCAGGACTTGTCTAATTTCTTGAATCATTTGTATTTCCATGGCTTCACTCTTACGTCTTATTTTAAGAGACCCAAATCCAAAGATGGAGCAACCCCGCTCCCCAAAGTCCAAATTATTTTCCCATCTCATACAATCCTGAGTTAATCACAACTAACTTATTGAAAAGTTTGTAGTTGCCTCTGCCCAACCCATTCCTCCATTTGTTGATATTCAGTTCCCGATCCTAGTAGGAAGAGAGAATGAATTGCTTTTCTGGGTCTCTTATGAAAAGATTCTGTAACATCTTTGTTCCCTAGGCCACCCCTCTGGAAAACTTGCAAGAATCATTTTTCTCGCCACGTACATGTATACATCTGAACTAGACTCTGTTGTTTCTCTGTGTCATATAATGTATGTGGGTATACCCATAATTTTGTATTCATGTATTCTGTCATGGTTATGTAGTGTATATTGGCGATCCTTTAAAAGCTATATGCAATGAAATTTCATTTTATTATATGCAGATTAGTGCACATTCAAAGTGACAATAAAGTTATTCTAAGTTCTAAGTCCTCTTTGCTGATGATTCTATTGAATGATTTTGAATAGCAATAGCATTTAGACTTATATACCACTTCACAGTGCTTTATAGCCCTCTCTAAGTGGTTTACACGGTTAGCATATTGCCCCCAACAATCTGGGTCCTCATCTTGTGAAGAGAAAGAGGAACAAATGAAAATTTATTTTGTTGTTCCTGTTAGAGATGATGTTATCATGATCCTTTTTTACAGTAGTCCATTTACTGATTCAGCAAGAATGCTACGGTTTATTTTTGCCATTCAACAAGTCAACAAGAATTCTCAGCTACTGTACAATCTCACACTTGGCTACAACATCCAGGACAACTATTTGAACACCCTTGGCACTTCAGATGCCTTACTAGACATGCTCTCAACTGGAGAAGCCAATGTTCCCAACTACAGGTGTGGCAAGAAGGACAACCTGATGGCTGTTCTTGATGGATCTCTTGATGACATCTCCATTCAAATGTCAACATTAGTAGGCACCTACAAAGTCGCACAGGTTTGTTTTTGTGTTTCTCTATCTGGTAAAGTAAGCAGGGTAGTGGTGGGTGGGTAATCGATTCAATCATATCTTTTCTATGGAATCCATGAGCTGCTTTTCACCATGGCCATTGTTATAGCTAGGGATTAGGATCCACAATGGGAAAAGGCCTAAACATTTACTTGAGCAAAACTTGAGCAGCTAGACACAATGTTAAATATGAATCATTTTTTGGAAATATGGAGAGGTTTTTTCCTGAATGCCATCACTCTGCAAAACAGCTATGGCAGCTGAATTTCAAAGCTTCTTTCTGGACGCCTTGCAAACTAATTCCAACAACACCGTCAAACTATTTAGTTAGACTAGTACTATTCTTCTTCTCATCCTTCCTATTACCTGTCTCTTCCCTCTTATGACTATAACTGCATTGCTTGTATCTTTACAATTTATATTGTTTTATTTGTCTCCTAGTATTATTTGATTGCTTATTAGTATCTTATAACTATCACTAAGTGTTGTATCTTATGCTTCTTGTGAATGTATTTTATTTTTTCTTTATGTACACTGAGAGCACATGGACCAAATACAAATTCCTGGTGTATCCAATCACACTTGGCCAATGAGGAATTCTATTTTATTCTATTCTATGTAAAAAAATGTCTAAAATGAACTAATTTGCATTTGCAGTGGTCTAGAGATAGAAGGGGACATGGTGGCTCAATGACTAAGACACTGAGGTTGTTGATCAGAAAGGTTGGCAGTTTGGCGGTTTGAATCCCTAGCACTGCATAAAAGAGTGAACTCCCGTTACTTGTCCCAGCTTCTGCCAACCTAGCAGTTCGGAAACCTGTAAAAATGCAAGTAGATAAATAGGGATCACATTGGTGGGAACATAGCAGTGTTCCATGCACTTTTGGCATTTAGTCATGCCAGCCACATGACCATGGAGATGTCTTTGGACAGACCTGGCTCTTCAGCTTTCTAATGGAGATGAGCACCACCCCTTAGAGCCAGAAATGACTAGCACGTATGTGCGAGGGGAACCTTTAGAGATAGAAAGATAAATGTCTATTGTCTGAATGTCAATGTTAATAGAAACGAGAAAGGACAGTATCTTAGACCCCAGATTAGGCCAATGATTATATTCAATCTAGCTAATATTCTGCATTTGGTATTCTTGATATGGCTTAAAGATTAATAACAACAAACTATTCTAAGGTGTTCATGAGAAGAACATTGGATGTATTAAAAGCTTACATTTTGGACTTGATCTGATCTAAATATAATAGATCATTCTTCCTTGTTTCTTCAGATCAGTTATGGGATTGTTTCAGAGGCTCTGAGCGATAAAAGTCAAATTCCATTTTTCCATCAGATGCTCCCCAAAAATGGGATCCAGTATCCAGGAATTGTCCAACTCCTCCTCCATTTTAGATGGGTTTTGATTGGTCTCTTTTCAACAGACACAGAGGAGGGAGAGAATTTCACGAGAACTTTCACTCCAATGCTTGTCAGAAATGGAATCTGTGTCGTTATATCACAACAATTCCCAATGACTAGACCTACAGAACATCTCAGGGATGCCATCTCTAAATGGAGGAAAGTCAATGTCTTTGTTCACTTCATAGAATTTGTTTCCATTGTCGATAGATTTCGCCATATCCATATAATAATTGAAGGTTTGTCAGGACCCATTGAAGGGAAAGTCTGCATCACCACAATTATGGAGAAAGTGACAATGACAAGGCAGAAACTTTTCAAATATATCCATAGCATTTGGACCTTTGATTTTCAGGGAAAAAAATGGCCAAATGATGATGCCTTTCAACCCAGTCTTTTTAAGGATTCCAAATTTGAAGATCAGTCTTTTCGCTGTTCTTTTTCAAAGCCTGTCCTTTCTGTCAAGGGCCGGAGACGATGCACCCAGATAGCATCACTGGACATGCAAGAGAAAAAGGACAGAATTCAGATAAAAAATGAGCACCGGTTTTACAGTGTTTTTAAGACTTTGGCCCATGTCTTGAATGTTGCCTATTCCTCAAGATCTAGGAGGAGAAAAATGAAGGAGAAGGAGAGATTAGAGGCACCAAGGCTAGAACCATGGCAGGTATGCGGTTCTGACAAGGATCCATCAAACCTAGTTTCTATTTAGAAAAAATAATCCAATGCTGATGTAGGGGAACCATTTCAACTTACTTGTTCTTCCAAACACCAATAGGTTTGGTCAAGCTGAGGCCAGATTTAGCTCACAAGATCATATTCCAAAGAGCTAGCACCATGACAATTATATTTGGATATTAAACACTGCTATTATAAAAGAATATAAAATGTATACATTGTAAATAAATTCCTGTATTTATAGGTTTGTAATTAGCATGATAGAACTTAACATTAATAAATTTCAACCAAACCTGGGAGCATTTAGCCCAACCCCTCCTCACTGCAGGAATCCAATTAAAGCTTTTCAGACTGATGGCTGCTCAGTCTTTGCATTTAGCCGTGTGGCACAAAGGTTAGAGTGCAAGTATTGCTGGGTAACTGACTGCTCAGTGCCAGGAGTTTGATCTTGACCAACTCAAGGTTGACTTAGCTTTGCATCCTTCCAAGGTTGGTAAAAGGGTACCCAGATTGTTGGGGTCAATATGCTGATTCTCTAAACCACTTAAAGAGGGTTGTAAAAGCACTGTGAAGTGGTATATAAGTCTAAGTGCTGTTACTATTTAGGCAAATAATGAAGGGGGAAGGATTGAAAATCTCTTGTTCACTGGCTCAGCTTTAAAATTGCTCCACCTTTTAGGATGTTTCAAGTTGCTTTCAAAATCCATGGATGTTTCAATTCTAGTTCCATCCCTTTCTGGAGAAGAATGAGTTTTACAATTTTTCTTGGGAAAAATTGTACTTGGACCAAAATGGAAATGTAGCAGCAGATCTGAATATCATCAGTTGGTTGCTTTTCCCCAAGGGGGATCCCATCAAAGAACAAGTGGGGAGTTTGGAAAGACAGAGACTTATTATCAAGCAAGATGCTCTTTCACGGATAAAGTTGCTCAACAAGGTGATTGAAAATATTGGAAACTTTTCTCTGTGGCAGCTATATGAATTGAAAATATAAATGTACAGATATTACTAAATAATACCTCATTTGAAATTGACAGCCCTAGTATATGGATTATTTGGATTATTTTCAAAGGGGAGTGGCTTTGCAATATTTTATATTTTCCTGATCTACAGGTGAAACCTGAAAAATTAGAATATAGTGCAAAAGTTCATTTATTTCAGGAATGCTACGTGAAACGGGTGAACCTAACATATGAGATAGACTCATTACATGCAAAGCAAGATAGTTCAAGCCGGGATGATTATGGCTTACAGCTCATGAAAACCCCAAATCCACAATCTCAGAAAATTAGAATATTGTGAAATAGTTCAATATTCTAGGCTCAAAGTGTCCCACTCTAATCAGCTAATTATGTCATAATACCTGCAAAGGGTTCCTGGGCCTTTAAATGGTCTCTCAGTCTGGTTCAGTAGGAATGCCAATCATGGGAAAGATTGCTGACCTGACAGTTGTGCAGAAAACCATCATTGACACCCTCCATAAAGAGGGAAAGCCTCAAAAGGTAAGTGCAAAAGAAGTTGGATGTTCCCAAAGTGCTGTATCAAAGCACATTAATAGAAAGTGATGTGGAAGGGAAAAGTGTGGAAGAAAAAGGTGCACAAGCAGCAGGGATGACTGCAGCCTGGAGAGGATTGTCAGGCAAAGGCCATTCAAAAGTGTTGGGGACTTTCACAGGGAGTGGACTGAGGCTGGAGTCAGTGCATCAAGAGAGACCACACACAGACAGATCCTGGACATGGGCTTCAATAAACAACAAACAACGTCAGGAAGGTCTTATCTGGGCTAAAGAAAAACAGAACTGGTCTGTTGCTCAGTGCCAAAGTCCTCTTTTCTGATGAGAGCAACTTTTGCATCTCATTTGGAAACCAAGGACCCAGAGTCTGGAGGAAGAACGGAGAGGCATACACTGCAAGATGTTTGAAGTCCAGTGTGAAATTTCCACAGTCTGTGTTGATTTGGGGAGACATGCTGCTGGTGTTGGTCCACTGTGCTTCATTAAGTCCAGGGTCAACACAGCCATTTACCAGGAGATTTTGGAGCACTTCATGCTTCCTTCCACAGATGAGCTTTATGGGGATGCTGACTTCATTTTCCAGCAGGACTTGGCACCTATCCACACTGATAAAACCACCAAAACCTGGTTCAATGACTGTGGGATTACTGTGCTTGATTGGCCAGCAAACTCACTTGACCTGAACCCCATAAAGAATCTATGGGGCATTGCCAAGAGAAAGATGAGAGACATGAGATCGAATAATACAGAAGAGCTGAAGGCCGCTATTGAAGCATCCTGGTGTTCCATAACACCTCAGCAGTGCCACAGGATGATAGCTTCCATGCCACGGCGCATTGTGGCAGTAATTACTGCAAAAGGGGCCCAAACCAAGTACTGAATACATATGCATGCTTGTACTTTTCAGAGGTCCGATACTGTTCTATGTAAATGTTCTATGTTTTATTGATTGCATGTAATATTCTAATTTTCTGAGATTGTGGATTTGGGGTTTTCATGAGCTGTAAGCCACAATCATCCCAATTATGACACATCAGGGCTTGAAATATCTTGCTTTGCATGTAATGAGTCTATCTCATATATTAGGTTCACCTTTTTATGTTGCATTCCTGAAATAAATGAACTTTTGCACAACATTCTACTTTTTCGAGTTTCCCCTGTATTACTGAGAAGTTTCTTTCTTAAGCAGAGTTTCATTTTATTTCAATCAATCTAATAAATAAAAATTTGACAGATCTTTTGGAATGAATTTTTTTTTTCTGCTTAGTCTCTGCCTCAGTCCAAATGTGTGGACAATTGTCACCCTGGATTTGTGAAACGGGCTCGGAAAGAAGAACCAATTTGCTGCTATGATTGTATTCCTTGTCCGGAGGGGACCATCTCCACACAGGAAGGTATGTTATACCAGAGGAAAAGGCATTGGATTCAACGAGATCATTTCATCCAAGTTCATGTTAAAACATACGTGTAAACTTAACTATTTTATTCTTCATTGCTATTTTCCTCATGTCCAATTTATTCCATAATGGGAGGAATAAGATCTTGAAGAATAAGGCAGGAAGGGATGGAAGAACATAGTGGAATAGGCAAGATGAATTGTGCTAAAGGAAGCATCTTTTCTACTTGTCAGCTTGAAAGTTTATTTCCATGTTTACCATCTAAATCCTTTGAAAGTTGAGGAATGGTTTCAGGTCCATGTGTTTTGCTCATCCAAACCAATTTTATCTTACAGGCCAAAAGATATATCAGTCAGTCAATATTGATGAAGATCATAAGAGAAAGATCTTGGGAGAGTAGGAAGAGTGTTTGGGTTCAATGAACAAGAGCAAACAAAAGACTTAATATTGAAGTTTACAGAAAACCAATATACAGTGATCAATATTTAGATTTTGATTCTCACCACTCACTGGAGCACAGCATGGGAGTTATCTGAATCCTACACCCCCAGGCTGAAGGTTTACCTACCAGCAAAGAGGGAAAATAAAAAGAATTAAAGGACATCAAGGAAGCCCTCAGAATGTGTGGCTATACCATTGAGCGACTAAACTAGGTTCAGAACCAGAAACTAAAACATTGCCACTATGTGGATCCACAAAAGCTTGCCTTTTGTTTGTTTTTGTCGCAGCTCCTGCCAAATTGAACACCCTACCCATTGAAACCCAACAGGCCGCACACCCTCCTAAAGCTTTGGAGGTTGTTCTTCCAGACATTGGGATGAAGTGAGGTCACTGCCAGATTACAACAATGTAGATTGCCTCAAGGAAGGGTGATTGTGGCATCGATTATTTTGGGTTTTATTTATTTATTGTTTATAAGATAATATATGTCTATATATTTCAGTTTACCAATTATTATGGCTTTCCTGTCTCTCAGTATCAGCTGTCATCCAAAGAAGATCTTTCTTATAAGGTGAAATGAGAAACTATCAATATAATATCGCTTACTCTCTTCTCAGACACTGAAAAATGCACCAAGTGCCCAGATGATAAATATCCAACTGGTGACAGAGTCCAATGTATCCCCAAAAGAATAACCTTCCTGTCTTATGAAGAACATCTGGGCATCATCCTGGTCTTCTTTGCTGTACTCTTGTTTCTAACAACAGGCTTTGTTTTAGTCATCTTCCTTAAATACAAAGAAACTCCCATTGTCAAAGCCAACAACCGTGACCTCTCCTACATCCTCTTGGTCTCCCTCTTTCTTTGCTTCTTGTCCTCCTTTTTCTTCATTGGCCGACCAAGGAAAGCCACCTGCCTTTTCCGACAAACATGGTTCAGCATTGTCTTCTCAGTAGCTGTGTCTTGTGTTTTAGCCAAAACAGTCACGGTAGTACTGGCCTTCCTGGCCACGAAACCAGGGAACAAGGTGAGGAGATGGTTGGGGAAGAGCTTGGCCAACTCCATCATCCTTTCTGGTTGTGCTGGAAAAATTGTAATTTGTGCAATCTGGCTGGGAGTTTCTCCTCCATTTCCTGATTCTGACCTGCATTCCCAATCAGGAATGATCATCCTTCAGTGTAACGAAGGCTCTGTCACCATGTTTTATATTGTTCTCAGCTACATGGGTTTCCTTGCTGCTATTTGCTTCACGGTGGCTTTCCTGGCCCGGAACCTTCCTGGTGCCTTCAATGAAGCCAAATTGATCACCTTCAGCATGTTGGTCTTCTGCAGTGTCTGGATCTCCTTCCTGCCCACCTACTTGAGCACCAAAGGGAAATACATGGTGGCCGTGCAGGTCTTCTCCATCTTGGCTTCTGGTGCTGGCCTGCTGGCCTTCATCTTCTTCCCCAAGTGCTACATTATCATTCTGAGACCAGATCTAAATACTAAGGAACATTTAATGATAAAAGTTGGTATCTGATCATGAAGTAGTTTCTTAGGCTCATAGGACTTAATTATTTAGTGCAAATGCACTCTTTTCGAACCGGTAATAACACCAGTTGATTCCCACCCATGTACATATACATATGTGATGACCTGGAGCATGGTACAGAGATCACACAGGCAGCTGGCAGTTCAGACTGCCCCATTATTGTTCCAAATTTCCCCATACACTCCCATATTTTTGGCAAGTCTCAGAGGAAGGTGATCACACATATGCACACACACCTTCTTCAAGCAGCCTCTCGCTGCAAATAGTGCAGCCCAATGCTGTGAGCACCATGGCTGCAAAGCAAGAAATCCCGCAGGGCAAGTCAAGGAGTCCAGGAAGTAAGGGAGCAACGCAAATAATCTAGAAATCCAAAAAGAATGCAAGGAATCCAGGAAAGTTCAAATGTCAACACTCAACGTTCCAGGAATTCATCATTTGTTCCCCAAAAATGTCCCTCCTCACAATGTCTCTTTAACTCTCAGTCCCCAGGTGTGCCTTGTGAAGAGTTGCAGGGCGCTCAATATCAACTCATAAACTATTTCTATAGTCTTTTTAGAGTTTCCAACAGAAAGGGAGGGGAAGAAGCTTACATTCCATAAATGTTTTCAAAGATAGTTTCTAGGTGACCAAAGTTTCTAGGTCACGCAAGTTTCTAGGTCACGCAAAATTCTAACTGTAGAGTGTCAGGGCTCCAACAACTTCTCCCTTATTCAAATCAAAAGTCTCTAACCGCATCTCAGAAAAAGTAAATTGGCTTATTAGAAATTGCCATGCTGGCGTGTGGCTGGGTGCAGCTGATACTAAATTACATCAAACATTTTCCTCATGACCCTGGTCTTTCCCCCACCCCATGGATGTGACTTCTCCAATGGGATACATCTCCAAGAGTCATCCATCATGCTCTCCAATAACCTTTTTATGCTTCGAAAACTTTGGGCTGCCGAGGTGATTATCTAGGCATTTCAAGAATACCTTGTCACAAGGCAATCAGCTTGGACATTCCTATTCTACCCAGGATGTCTCTGATAACGGGTAGCCCTTCCACTTGATTAGATATTGGAGTTGTCTCCTGTGCTATCTCAGATCGAGGATTCGCTGCACCTCATAATGAATTTGGCCTCCTATGACACGGGGTCCGGGGGTTCACGAGGTGGTGGCCTCAGGGTTGATCCCACCACAGGTTTTAAGAGTCTACTATGGAATACCGGGTGTATTTTACCTAACAGTCGGGGCAACTTCAGTTGCACCAATGAGGCGGGGACAGAAAAGGGATGAAAGCTAATACTTCATACAATTAAAATATTATCAGAATACCATATGGAACAACCATTCTATTACTTGTCGCGAGTCATATTAAGACATATCTGTAACTTCCTGTGTTCAGACTGTATTAAGGAACTAAAGCTAACCACAGTGGCATAAACAAGGGGGGAACATAGAAATAACCGAATGGTGTAAGTTAACTGGAAAATATGAAATGTGCTTGTTATTTCCTTTTCCCTAATCCATATATAGAAATATATGATAGAAATATGTATAGTTGTCCTTATTTGGCGAATAAGTGTTAAGAATAACACCCAAGTCTTTGCTGATGTCATATTGGGTATAAAAGTACTGTATCAGGAAGAACTCGGGGTTCAGAATTTGTCATGTTAATGCTTTGAACACTTTGCGCAAATAAAAACCTGTATTCTCCCACCTTTCGTGGTCTTGTGTCCTAATTGGAATGAAGATTTGCTGCAACATTTCTGGCGACCTAGATGGGATGCAAGGGGCCCTGAGGCCCTCTGGGGGGGTCCAACCCGACTGCCAGGGTTATCGGTGAGTTGAAGGGAACATCCCAGGCTCCATCGGTCCTTTGAATCCGAGGGACTTCCTCAGACTGCTGTTCCCTGGCGGCGGCATAGAGAACGGCTGGTATCATTCTGAGACCAGATCTAAATACTAAGGAACATTTAATGATAAAAGTTGGTATCTGATCATGAAGTAGTTTCTTAGGCTCATAAGACTTAATTATTTAATGCAAATGCACTCTTTTCGAACCGGTAATAACACCAGTTGAATCCCACCCATGTACATATACATATGCGATGACCTGGAGCATGGTGCGGAGATCACACAGGCATCTGGCAGTTCAGACTAACCCATTATTGTTCCAAATTTCCCCAAACACTCCCATATTTCTGGCAAGTCTCAGAGCAAAGTGATCACACATATGCACACAAACATAATACCTCAAGCAGCCTCTCGCTGCAAATAGTGCAGCCCAATGCTGTGAGCACCATGGCTGCAAAGCAAGAAATCCAGCAGGGCAAGTCAAGAAGTTCAGGAAGCAAGGGAGCAAAGCAAGTAATCCAGAAATCCAAAAAGAATGCAAGGAATCCAGGAAAGTCTCCTGTGCAACCTCGGATCGAGGATTCGCTGCACCTCATAAATAGTTTGGCCTCCTATGACACGAGGTCTGGGGGTTCACGAGGTGGTGGCCTCAGGGTTGATCCCACCACAGGTTTTAAGAGGCTACTATGGAATACCGGGTGTATTTTCCCTAAGAGTTGGGGCAACCTCAGTTGCACCATGACTGGGTTGATGACGTTACTCTGGGAAAGGTCCCATGAATGTTTTTGGCCCAAACTTCTTACTAGGGAGACTTAACCTCAAGTACTTGGTGGCTAGGTAGACTTTCTCCCCCACCTGGAATGGCCTTTGCGGGAGCCAGTGTTTGCGTGCCTGTTTTTTATAGCTTTGTGCCACTTTTGCCAGTGCCTTTTTTACATTTTCCTAAGTTGTTTTCAGCGTTGACATCCAATAGGTCAGGCTGACTTTGGAGGGCGGATCCATGGATACTCAGGCAGTGGGATGAAGTCCATGCCCCTCATTACTCTGAAGGGGGTTAGTCCCATGCTACTGTGAACAGCATTATTGTATGCAACCTCCATGAAAGTCAGGAGGTCCGCCCAATTGGACTGCTGATAATTCACATAGCACCTCAGGTACTGCTCTACCATGGCATTCAGGCTCTCTGCCCCCCACCCACCCCCATTGCAGCTCGGATGAAAGGCTGAGCTAAGGCTCTGGGATGACACAATAGACCACAGGAACTCCCTCTTTCTGAGATAATTCATCGTGGTACTGCATGCAGGCAGTAGATGTTTTTTTTTAAAAAAAAAAACAAATTTTATTAACTTTACAGAACATACAGACAATCAAGGCATAATAATATAAAAGATCTTTCTGGAAAAACCAGTAGGACATACAAAATATTTCCAAATTGTAATATGTATATTTACTTTATCTGCTCAACTTCATATCTTATCCCAATTTCTCCTTTTCATTCTATTATCCAGATTATATTTCTTACTAATTAAATTTTTTTGCCTTTCAAAAAACAATACACAAACATACAAGACATAAAACATTAAAAAAACATAAAACATCTTTTCTGAAAGCTGCTTGATCCCGGGTTAAAACTCTTCGCAGTGATGCAAATTCAAAAATCATATTTACTTTATATATCATTCCATATCTTATTACCATTTTCAATTTTCTATATAGCTTCTTCCCTCTTTTATCTTTCTTAGTTTTATTTTATCTTATCTCAATACAATTCATAATACTTATCTTTCTTTGTCTGTTCTTTTCCAGTTATCCATCCATCTTTTCTCTTTAAATATACTTCTCCTGTATACTGACTCTTTCCCCTAGCTTAGTAATACTTAATATAACATTTACATTATATTGGGATTCTGATTAGTACATTCTAAAATTACAAAATAAATTTTATAAGAAAAACAAGTACACTACAATTACAAAATAAAAGCATATAAACCACCATCGATACCATTCAAAAGCTAATCATATATATTGATACACATTTTACGCTAAATACACATATAAAAACACAATCTTATGTATCTTCCAGAATCCCTTTTTCAATTAAATTTACACATTGTCTCTAAATAAATTTTGTTTCTTTAAATCTTGCTCCCCACCATTAAGGCTTCTCATCCCCTCCTTTCTATCTTGTTTATTTTTCTCCTTGCCTTTTTTTACCCCATTGTCTCTCCTCCTCCCTTTTCTTCTTCTGCTTACCCCCTTTCTGTTGTTTTCTAACCTTGTATCCAGCTTTCATCTCATTTTTCTCTTTTTGGATAGTTTTCTCAAACCTTAAAATCCCCTTTTTCTTTTCCTCTTCCTCCTCCTCCCCAAAGAAAACCCATTGTTCATCCAAGACGGCTTCTTCTTCTTCTTTATTCCAGTCATCCTGCTGCGTAGTCAGTTTTTCATAAGTGCATACTGCCATTTCTAGAAATTGAAAAAGAGTGCCCAAAGTGTCTTTTCCATCTTGATCTTCTTTTTTATATTTTTGATATTGAATTTGTAGTTCATCCAGAAGCAATGCCATCATGAAGAGAAAAACTTCTTCAAAAACAACCACCCAAGTGTCTTTAATCAAGAATAATTCCAAAAAATTCCAAAGTCACCAAAAGATCCAAATAAACTATTTCTTTTAATACTTTCTTTTTCTTTCTTCTCTTTCTCTTTCTGGGGGTTACTGATTGATCAAAAAGTTCCCATTAAAATATATCTTTCTTTAAAGTTCTAGGCAGTCTCCTCCTTTTTCAAGCTCTGCTCCAAAAAAGTTTTTTCCTCTCCCCCCACTTACAACAGCAATTTCCCTTTAAACGCTCAAAAATCCATACCACAAATACGGGTTTTCCAATTTCTGAAGTTGTAAAATCCAATGTCCAAAAATCCTTTATCTCATAACTTTCAAGTTGAATTACCTTCGATGCCCAAATATACCTTCCGGTTTGCCAGGCTTTGGCAGCGGCGGGGATTCGCGACTGTGTGCGATCCCTGTTGCGCTAGCCGTCTTGGTGCCTCCGATCCTGATGGGTCTGGAGGATAAGGCTGCCCTGTAGAGGGAGCCGAAGATAGGGAGGATCTGGGAAGGGGTTAGGGGGTGTCACAGACCCCCTCCTCACCCAGCTTAACCTCATTTTCTCAAGATGGGGGAGCGGCGGTCAGCAATGGCCACCACAAAGAAGCCGGCAGCTGGAAAAGATTGTGCTGGAGGAAGAAGGAGAAAGAAGAATCAGAAGTGAAGGTGTTGGCTGAGCTGGGGAAATAACAACCTTTAAAACCCTGGAAACGGAATTGCTTGAATTGCCTGAAAGATACATTGTATCCCTAAGAAGAGAAAAGCAGCGGAGAAAGCTGTCAAAGGAAAACTTTTTTTTATTCACTTTCCCACCCCATTGAAATAGCAGACGGAGACTTGGAAAATATATTCAGGCAGTAGATGTTCTTCAGGAACAGCTTGGCTAGCTGGTGGGCTGAAGGGAGTCTGCTGCAAGGTATGTCAGGATTCCAGCAATCACCCTAATTAAATCATGATACTTGAGCCAAACTTCAAAAAACTTCAAAGAATTTATTAGAGGCGACATACTGGCACTGACCTGTATGAAGCCAATTCTAGCATAGGTACTTCACAGTCACCTGTGATCCTGTTTCCCTCCTTCCCCTGGGGTGTCTCATAAACCAGATTCCCCAACTGAGCACATTCACGGGCTCGATGTCATCATTCACGTCCTCCAATTAAATATATTCGTGGGCAAAAGCTCTGGTGTTTTAGTTACAATCTTTGAAAGATAAGAGTTGGAATGTACTTTTGCTTTCAAACTGCTGCACTGCTCTTCCAGATTTCCTTCCTCCCCCCTCCATTTTTTATGGCAACTACTGAAACAGTCATAGGAATCTTTTACAAGTTGACACCTAAGGTGGCACCAAACTCTATAGTTCTTCATGACTTTCCCCAGGAATGTTTGGAGACAAGAGAATACATTGAAGGACAACACCCAATTTCCTGGGTATCGGACTATCTTTTTTCAGCATCACTTTCTAGACCTATCCAGAAAGGAAGGACCACAACCACTTCAGACCAGTGTCCTCTAGGGGTATATCTGTGATTTTTCACTAACATGCTCTTTTCCAGCTTCTCCCCTGCACATGCTGCACATGGAGGCCCAGAAGTAGTTCAGGGTCCCCAGAGGAGATATTGCTTCTTACAGTAATTATTAAAATCCTGGTCTGTGAGTTCTCTCCTGATATTTCTCCAATGATTGCCATTGATGTAAACATCAGTCTGAAGCAACTCGAAATGGATCTTGCATCAGAAAAGGATAAATGTTTCAGGTCTCACTCCATGTGGCACAAATTTGGGGACATTCAGTGACTGTGCTCCTTGAAATGTATCATTTTCCTCCTTTCCAGTTAAAGTTCTGTCGATCTCTCTCTCAGTCAAGAAAGTCACTATCATTTCTATCTTGGGAGAGTGCTTTGAATTCTTCAAACTCTTGTTCTTCCTCAGAAACAAGAAGGGGATTGATTCAGCCCCATGAATTATGGACCTCCTGCTCCTCCTTCTGCTGCTGCTGCTGATATCCCAGCCAGTCTCTGGCAAGCTGAGAATGAAGTGCCTGCTGAGTTTGGAAGAGCAAGAGGGAAAAAAACTACGGAGCTATTATAAACCAGGAGACCACCTCATTAGTATAATCTCCATTGCCACAATAATACCCGATATAATTCTGTCTTTCAACACAGATCCTTATACTCAATCTCCCTTGTAAGTCATTCAGTGTGATGGAGTAGCACTTCCTCCATTTGCAGTCTTCTTTTCATTCAGGTACTCCTATAATGCAGGACTTGTCTAATTTCTTGAATCATTTGGATTTCCATGGCTTCTCTCTTATGTCTTATTTTAAGAGACCCAAATCCAAAGATGGAGCCACCCCGCTCCCTGAAGTCCAAATTATTTTCCCATCTCGTACAGTCCTGAGTTAATCACAACTAGCTTATTGAAAAGTTTGTAGTTGCCTCTGCCCAACCCATTCCTCCATTTGTTGATATTCCGTTCCCGCTCCTAGTAGGAAGAGAGAATGAATTGCTTTTCTGGGTCTCTTATGAAAAGATTCTGTAACATCTTTGTTCCCTAGGCCACCTCTCTGGAAAACTTGCAAGAATCATTTTTCTCGACACGTACATGTATACATCTGAACTAGACTCTGTTGTTTCTCTGTGTCATATAATGTATGTGGGTATACCCATAATTTTGTATTCATGTATTCTGTCATGGTTATGTAGTGTATATTGGCAATCCTTTAAAAGCTATATGCAATGAAATTTCATTTTATTATATGCAGATTAGTGCACATTCAAAGTGACAATAAAGTTATTCCTTTAAAAAAAAAGTTTTATTGATTTTAACAACAAACAAAAACACATAAAACATAAAAGCATCCTCCTCCTTCATCGATCGGTTGGTTTACCACTTTTTTTTGTGCATCCATTTCCTAATTGCCATTATAGTTATATTACAATAAAACTCATATTATCAATCAACAATTATATAACCTAATATCATTACTAAACAATCATTTGACTATAATTTTATTAATTCATACTTTAACGAGATAACTATAATTTACTTAATTTATCTTAAAATGAATCATAAAATCATACCAAGTCTATCTTAACGAAATGAGATGATGTTATCATGAACCTTTTTTACAGTAGTTCATTTACTGCCCCAGTAAGAATTCTGCCATTTATTTTTGCCATTCAACAAGTCAACAAGAATTCTCAGCTACTTTACAATCTCACACTTGGCTACAACATCCAGGACAACTATATGAACCCACTTGGCACTTCAGATGCCTTGCTAGACATGCTCTCAACTGGAGAAGCCAATGTTCCCAACTACAGCTGTGGCAAGAAGGACAACCTGATGGCTGTTCTTGATGGATCTCCTGATGACATCTCCATTCAGATGTCAACATTAGTAGGCACCTACAAAGTCGCACAGGTTTGTTTTTGTGTTTCTCTATCTGGTAAAGTAAGCAGGGTAATGGTGGGTGGGTAATCGATTCAATCATATCTTTTCTATGGAATTCATAAGCTGCTTTTCACCATGGCCATTGTTAGGATCCACAATGGGAAGAGGTCTAAACATTTACTCGAGCAAAACTTGAGCAGCTGGACACAATGTTAAATATGAAACATTTTTCACAAATATGGAGAGGTTTTGAGTGTTGTATCTTATGATCCTTGATGAATGTATTTTATTTTTTCTTTATGTACACTGAGAGCACATGCACCAAATACAAATTCCTGGTATGTCCAATCACACTTGGCCAATGAAGAATTCTATTTTATTCTATTCTATTTAAACAAATGTCTAAAATGAACTAATTTGCATTTGCAGTGGTCTAGAGATAGAAGGGGACATGGTGGCTCAATGACTAAGACACTGAGGTTGTCGATCAGAAAGGTCGGCAGTTTGGCGGTTTAAATCCCAAGCACTGCGTAACAGAGTAAACTCCTGTTCCTTGTCCCAACTTCTGCCAACCTAGCAGTTCAGAAGCATGTAAAAATGCAAGTAGATAAATAGAGAACACATTGGTGGAACATAACAGTGTTCCATGCACTTTTGGCATTTAGTCATGCCAGCCACATGACCATGGAGATGTCTTCAGATAGACCTGGCTCTTCAGCTTTCTAATGGAGATGAGCACCAACCCCCTAGAGCCAGAAACGACTAGCACGTATGTGCAAGGGGAACCTTTAGAGATATAATACATAAATGTCTATTGTCTCAATGTCAATTTTAATAGAAAAGAGAAAGGACAGTATCTTAGACCCCAGATTAGGGGAATGATTATATTCAATCTAGCTAATATTCTGCATTTGGTATTCTTGATATGGCTTAAGGATTAATAACAACAAACTATTCTAAGGTGTTCATGAGAACCACATTGGATGTATTAAAAGCTTACATTTTGGACTTGATGTGATCTAAATATAATACACGATTCTTCCTTGTTTCTTCAGATCAGTTATGGGATTGTTTCAGAAGCTCTGAGTGATAAAAGTCAAATTCCATTTTTCCATCAGATGCTTCCCAAAAATGGGATCCAGTATCCAGGAATTGTCCAACTCCTCCTCCATTTTAGATGGACTTTGATTGGTCTCTTTTCAACAGACACAGAGGAGGGAGAGAATTTCACGAGAACTTTTACTCCAATGCTTGTCAGAAATGGAATCTGTGTCGTTATCTCACAACAATTCCCAATGACCCGACCTACGGAACATCTCAGGGATGCCATCTCTAAATGGAAGAAAGTCAATGTCTTTGTTCACTTCATAGAATTTGCATCCCTTGTCGATAGATTTCGCCGTTTCCATATAATAATTGAAGGTTTGTCAGGACCCATTGAAGGGAAAGTCTGGATCACCACAATCATGGAGAAAGTGACAATTACAAGGGAGACATTTTTCAAATATATCCATAGCATTTGGACCTTTGATTTTCAGGAAAAAAAATGGCCAAATGAGGATGCCTTTCAACCCAGTCTTTTTCAGGATTCCAAATTTGAAGATCAGTCTTTTCGCTGTTCTTTTTCAAAGCCTGTCCTTTCTGTCAAGGGCCGGAGACGATGCACCCAGATAGCATCACTGGACATGCAAGAGAAAAAGGACAGAATTCAGATAAAAAATGAGCACCGGTTTTACAGTGTTTTTAAGACTTTGGCCCATGTCTTGAATGTTGCCTATTCCTCAAGATCTGGGAGGAGAAAAATGGAAGAGAAAGAGAGATTAGAGGCACCAAGGCTAGAACCATGGCAGGTATGCGGTTCTGACAAGGATCCATCAAACCTAGTTTCTATTTAGAAAAAATAATCCAATGCTGATGTAGGGAAACCATTTCAACCTTCTTGTTCTTCCAAACACCAATAGGTTTGGTCAAGCTGAGGCCAGATTTAGCTCACAAGATCATATTCCAAAGAGCTAGCACCGTAACATTTATATTTTGATACAAAACACTGCTATTATAAAAGAATATAAAATGTATACATTTTAAATAAATTCCTGTGTTTATAGGTTTGTAATTAGCATGATAGAACTTTATATTAATAAATTTCAACCAAACCTGGGAGCATTTAGCCCAACCCTTCCTCACTCTAGGAATCCAATTAAAGCTTTTCAGACTGATGGCTGCTCAGTCTTTGCATTTAGCCATAGTGGCACAAAGGTTAGAGTGCAAGTATTGCTGGCTAACTGACTGTTCAGTGCCAGGAGTTTGATCTTGACCAACTCAAGGTTGACTCAGCCTTGCATCCTTCCAAGGTTGGTAAATGGGTACCCAGATTGTTGGGGGCAATATGCCGATTCTCTAAACCATTTAAACAGCGTTGTAAAAGCACTGTGAAGTGATATATAAGTCTAAGCGCCATTGCTATTTAGGCAAATAATGAAGGGGGAGAGATTGAACATCTCTTCTTCACTGGCTCAGCTTTAAAATTGCTCCACCTTTTAGGATGTTTCAAGTTCCTTTCAAAATCCCTGGATGTTTTAATTCTAGTTCCATCCCTTTCTGGAGAAGAATGAGTTTTACAACTTTTCTTGGGAAAAATTGTACTTGGACCAAAATGGAAATGTAGCAGCAGATCTGAATATCATCAGTTGGTTGCTTTTCCCCAAGGAGGATCCCATCAAAGAACAAGTGGGGAGTTTTGAAAGACAGAGGCTTATTATCAACCAAGATGCTCTTTCACGGCTAAATTTGCTCAACAAGGTGATTGAAAATATTGGCAACTTTTCTCTGTCTGTATGGTTGGTGTTAGTGTCCCCTGAAAGAGCAGGCTCAGATATTTTTAAGAGCCCATATCTGACCAGAGTTATCTATGTCCCACTGGGATAGGCCTCCTGATGCTAGGAAGGTGATCTCAGGTGCTCTGACAAAAAGGAAGCCCAATAATAAAAAAGGAACCCTAATAACTTGTCTGATGTGAGATAACCCCTTAATCTAGAACAATGGACTGAAAATGACTTTGAAACCCCCTCTTCCTTGTAACTTGAAATAATGATGGCCAATTTATAATGAAATGCTACTTAGAATTAGTCTTTGGCTTGTGAGCCATGTTAAAACCTCTTGAATGAAATTGTTTATCTTGAATGTCAGCTACCTTAAGTCTCCCTTTGAAACAAAGAATTCCCCAAATGTTAGTAATAACAAAAATGTGGGTCTGTCTCTTCATGTCATCCAACTGTAGTTCTAATTTTGGGAAACAGTAGAGGACAGGTGGTTCTGGGATGCTATGGTTCTTGGGCGCTCAAGGAATTGGACACAACTAGCAATTAACAACAAAAGTTTAATTCTTCAATGGAAAGGACCTTGTCTTGGGCCTTAGAAATATACCTTTTCCACACAGGGCTCCTACTCATGTCCCATGTGCTGCAACAAAAGATGCCTGACTTATTCTTTTTGAGCGACATGTTCTCATGATTTCATCTCTACTCATCCTCACTGTAGTTCTACAAACTAGGCAGTAATGTTTAGTCTTATTTCAATAGCATGGCAGCTATATGAATTGAAAATATAAATGTACAGATATAACTAAATAATACCTCATTTGAAATTGACAGCCCTAGTATGTGAGGAAATTTTTCTTTATGTCTTAACTGAAACAAGGATTTGGATTATTTTCAAACTGGAGTGGCTTTGCAATATTTTATGTTTTCCTGATCTACAGGTGAAACTCAAAAAATTAGAATATCATGCAAAAGTACATTTATTTCATGAATGCAACATAAAAGGTGAACCTAATATATGAGATAGACTCATTACATGCAAAGCAAGATAGTTCAAGCCGGGATGTGTCATAATTGAGATGATTATGGCTGACAGCTCATGAAAACCCCAAATCCACAATCTCACAAAATTAGAATATTGTGAAAAGGTTCAATATTCTAGGCTCAAAGTGTCCCACTCTAATCAGCTAATTAGGCCATAACACCTGCAAAGGGTTCCTGAGATTTTAAATGGTCTCTCAGTCTGGTTCAGTAGGAATCACAATCATGGGAAAGACTGCTGACCTGACAGTTGTGCAGAAAACCATCATTTTTTTTTTAAACAAGTTTTATTGATTTTTCAAGACAAACAAAACATATATAACCTCCTTTCCAAGAACTACCCATAAACTTCAACAAGATAAACAAAGCATTATTCTTTAAAACATGGTTCCACATTATCACACTTGAAGCAAAACATTGGAGAAAAAAAAAAAAAACCTCCTTAGTTATCATTTATACATATCTTTTCCCAATTTCTCTCCCTTTAATTTCATTTCTCCAAGATTTTATTAATTTAGAATCAAACATAATCCACACACTAAACATAAAACATAAAACTTCTTTGAAAAGTGACTTGGCCCCAGGTTACATCTTTTTTGACAGACCTAAATCAAATTCATGCCCACCTTATATACCCTTCATATCTTATTAACCATTTTGTATTTTCTATATAACTTCTCCCATCTTTTCACTCTCTTAATTATATTTTATTTATTTCATCTTATTTCAAAGTCATTATACTTATGTCTTTTGTCCGTTCTTTAGTAAACATCTATGTATCTCTTCCCTTTAACCAAAAATTTCCCCTGTAATCGCTTTTGAAGTATGACGCCTTCTCCTAAAATAAAACTTAAAATAATACATAATTTCCATTCTGATTCTGCTTAGTACCTTCTACATATTAAATCTTAAAATGAAAGAATAACAAACTTATAGTATAATTAAATATATAATTTCTATTCTAATTCTAGTTCTAATAAGTACATTGTTTTAGAATAGAAAAAATAAAATACTAAAGTTATAATAATATTAAAACACTAACAAATTAAACTTTAACTAAGCATTAATCATTTAACAGATCTCCTAATATTTAATCAAATATCAACATCCATCATTATTAAACATTAATATTTCATTAAATATTCCAATAAACTGTTCCAAATACAAATACTGCAATACTATCTTATGCACTCTTGCAGAATCTTCTTTAATTATAAGCTATCTATCATCCTTCATCTCTAAAGAAAAACTTTTTTAAAAAAATCTTGTCCTAACCCGTGGCTTTTTTTTTTCTTTTCCCTCCCTTTCTTCTCCAATCTGGTCTTTTGCCCCCTCCTCTCCTCTCCCCCTTTTTAAGTTTCCCTCTCTGTTGTAATTCTCTTTTGAATTGCTTTCTAACATTGTACCTTCTTTTCATCCTATTTTTCTTTTTCTTGGTTGTTTTATTAAATCTTAAATTCTCCTTTTCCTTCCTTCCTTCCCATTTTCTTTCTTAATCAAACTTTTTAGTCCATTAAAGATGGCTTCTTCCTTTTCTTCTTCTTCTTCTCCTTCTCCTTCCTCCAGTGTTTGCTGGTACGTAGAAACCGCCATTTCTAAAAATGGAAGGCAGCTCCCAAAGAATCCTTGCCACTTTGTTGTCTTTCTTTTAATTTTTCATATTCCATTTTCAGTTCATCAACGGTGGTACCATTATAAGTTTTTTTTAAAACAACAACAACAACAACAACAACCCAGATGCTTTCAATCTTGAAGTAATTTCCAAATGTCAGAGTTATCAAACAATCCAAACAAGCAAAACTTTTTTCCTCTTCTTCTCTTTACAGTTTTTTCTCCAGAGGCAAAATCCCAGATATATTTTAAAAGCCGTATTTCCATTAATTAATGGTCTTGTAATCTTCAAGCGTCTCCTCCAGCAAAGTTTAGAAAAAAAAAAAATTTTTTTTTTTTAGTCCTCCTTCCCACTTATAACAAAGAGCTTATTTTTACCTTTAGAGAGCAGGTTTTTCTGTGCTCCTTTGCTTTCTCCATAGGGAGGGGTAGTGAGCTTTCCTTCAGCACTTTCGCCGATGTTACAAATTCTTTTGGAAACAAATGTATCAATCCAAAGTCAGGTTTCCAGGGTGTTTTAAAAGTAACATCATGTCCTGGTTTAGCCAAGAAAACTTCTCCTTCTAAGTCTTCCTCCTGCACAAACTTGTCCGGTTGAAGAATCCTTCATGGCTGCCGAGACAGCCGCTCATCCGTCTCGGGAAAAAGGAGTCTAGCCGGCTGGGGAGGGGGGGTGCGATGTCCCCAGACCCCTGCTCGGATCTCCTCTGTCTTCCGCTGCCCCTTCAGGGTAGCGACAACCCCCAAATCCAGTTGGATCGGGGGTACCTTGACGGCGAGCACAGCAGGGACCCGCAGAGAAGCGGATTCCTGCCGTCGACGAAGCCTTACAACCCGGAAGTCCAGAAAACCATCATTGACACCCTCCATAAGGAGGGAAAGCCTGAAAAGGTAATTGCAAACGAAGTTGGATGTTCCCAAAGTGCTGTATTAAAGCACATTAATAGAAAGTTATGTGGAAGGGAAAAGTGTGGAAGAAAAAGGTGCACAAGCAGCAGGGATGACCGCAGCCTGGAGAGGATTGTCAGGAACAGGCCATTCAAAAGTGTTGGGGACTTTCACAGAAAGTGGACTGACGCTGGAGTCAGTGCATCAAGAGCGACCACACACAGACGGATCCTGGACATGGGCTTCAATGAACAAGAAACAACGTCAGAAACGTCTTATCTGGGCTAAAGAAAAACAGAACTGCTCTGTTGCTCAGTGCCCAAGTCCTCTTTTCTGATGAGAGCAACTTTTGCATCTCATTTGGAAACGAAGGACCCAGAGTCTAGAGGAAGAATGGAGAGGCACACACTGCAAGATGCTTGAAGTCCAGTGTGAAGTTTCTACAGTCTGTGTTGATTTGCGGAGTCATGTCCTCTGCTGGGGTTGGTCCACTGTGCTTCATTAAGCCCAGGGTCAACACAGCCATCTACCAGGAGATTTTGGAGCACTTCATGCTTCCTTCTGCAGATGAGCTTCATGGGGATGCTGACTTCATTTTCCAGCAGAACTTGGCACCTGTCCACACTGCCAAAAGCACCAAAACCTGGTTCAATGACTGTGGGATTACTGTGCTTGATTGGCCAGCAAACTCACTTGACCTGAACCCCATAAAGAATCTATGGGGCATTGCCAAGAGAAAGATGAGAGACATGAGACCGAATAATGCAGAAAAGCTGAAGGCCCCTATTGAAGCATCCTGGTGTTCTATAACACCTCAGCAGTGCCACAGGCTGATAACTTCCATGCCACACCACATTGAGGTAGTAATTGCTGCAAAAGGGGCCCAAACCAAGTATTGAATACATATGCATGCTTATACTTTTCAGAGGTCCGATATTGTTCTATGTAAAATCCTTGTTTTATTGATTGCATGTAATATTCTAATTTTCTGAGATTATAGATTTGGGGTTTTCATGAGCTTTAAGCCACAATCATCACAATTATGACAGATCACGGGTTGAACTATATTGCTTTCCATGTAATGAGTCTCATATATTAGGTTCACCTTTTTATGTTGCATTCCTGAAATAAATGAACTTTTGTAGAATATTCTACTTTTTCGAGTTTCCCCTGTATTACTGAGAAGTTTCTTTCTTAAGCAGAGCTTCATTTTATTTCAATCAATCTAATAAATAAAAATTTGACAGATATTTTGGAATGAATTTTTTTTTCTGCTTAGTCTCTTCCTCAGTCCAAATGTGTGGACAATTGTCACCCTGGACTTGTGAAACGGGCTCGGAAAGAAGAACCAATTTGCTGCTATGATTGTATTCCTTGTCCGGAGGGGACCATCTCCACACAGGAAGGTATGTTATACCAGAGGAAAAGGCATTGGATTCAACGAGATCATTTCATCCAAGTTCATGTTAAAAGATATGTGTAAACTTGACTATTTTATTCTTCATTGCTGTTTTCCTCATGTCCAACTTATTCCATAATGGGAGGAATAAGATCTTGAAGAATAAGGCAGGAAGGGATGGAAGAACATAGTGGAATAGGCAAGATGAATTGTGCTAAAGGAAGCATCTTTTCTACTTGTCAGCTTGAAAGTTTATTTCCATGTTTACCATCTAAATCCTTTGAAAGGTGAGGAATGGTTTCAGGTCAATGTATTTTGCTCATCCAAACCAATTTTATCTTACAGGCCAAAAGATATATCAGTCAGTCAATATTGATTAAGATCATAAGAGAAAGATCTACTTGGGAGAGTAGGAAGAGTGTTTGGGTTGAATGAACAAGAGCAAACAAAAGACTTAATATTGAAGTTTACAGAAAACCCACCTACAGTGATCAATATTTAGATTTGGATTCTCACCACTCACTGGAGCACAGCATGGGAGTTATCAGAATCCTACATCCCCAGGCTGAAGGTTTACCTACCAGCAAATAGGGAAAATAAAAAGAATTAAAGGACATCAAGGAAGCCCTCAGAATGTGTGGCTATCCCATTAAGCGACTAAACAAGGTGCACAGCCAGAAACTAAAACATTGCCACTATGTGGATCCTTAAAAGCTTGCCTTTTGTTTGTTTTTGTTGCAGCTCCTTCCCTATTGAACACCCTCCCCATTGAAACCCAACAGGCCTCCCACCCTCCTAAAGCTCTGGAGGTTGTTCTTCCAGACATTGGGATGAAGTGAGGTCAATGCCAGATTACAGCAATGTAGATTGCCTCAAAGAAGGGTGATTGTGGCATCAATTATTTGGGGTTTTATTTATATATTGTTTATAAGATAATATAGGTCTATATATTTCAGTTTACCAATTAATATAGCTTTCCTGTCTCTCAGTATCAGCTGTCATCGAAAGAAGATCTTTCGTATAAGATGAAATGAGAAACTATAAAAATAATATTGCTTACTCTCTTCTCAGACACTGAAAAATGCACCAAGTGCCCAGATGATAAATATCCAACTGGTGACAGAGTCCAATGTATCCCCAAAAGAATAACCTTCCTGTCTTATGAAGAACATCTGGGCATTATCCTGGTCTTCTTTGCTGTACTCTTGTTTCTAACAACAGGCTTTGTTTTAGTCATATTCCTTAAATACAGAGAAACTCCCATTGTCAAAGCCAACAACCGTGACCTCTCCTACATCCTCTTGGTCTCCCTCTTTCTTTGTTTCTTGTCCTCCTTTTTCTTCATTGGCCGACCAAGGAAAGCCACCTGCCTTTTCCGACAAACCGTGTTCAGCATCGTCTTCTCAGTAGCTGTGTCTTGTGTTTTAGCCAAAACAATCACAGTAGTACTGGCCTTCCTGGCAACAAAACCGGGGAACAAGGTGAGGAGATGGTTGGGGAAGAGCTTGGCCAACTCCATCATCCTTTCTGGTTGTGCTGGAAAAATTGTAATTTGTGCAATCTGGCTGGGAGTTTCTCCTCCATTTCCTGATTCTGACCTGCACTCCCAATCAGGAGTGATCATCCTTCAATGTAATGAAGGCTCTGTCACCATGTTTTATATTGTTCTCAGCTACATGGGTTTCCTTGCTGCTATTTGCTTCACGGTGGCTTTCCTTGCCCGGAACCTTCCTGGTGCCTTCAATGAAGCCAAATTGATCACCTTCAGCATGTTGGTCTTCTGCAGTGTCTGGATCTCCTTCCTGCCCACCTACTTGAGCACCAAAGGGAAATACATGGTGGCCGTGCAGGTCTTCTCCATCTTGGCTTCTGGTGCTGGCCTGCTGGCTTGCATCTTCTTCCCCAAGTGCTACATTATCATTCTGAGACCAGATCTAAATACTAAGGAACATTTAATGATAAAAGTTGGTATCTGATCATGAAGTAGTTTCTTAGGCTCATAAGACTTAATCATTTAGTGGAAATGCACTCTTTTTGAACCGGTAATAACACCAGTTAAATCCCACCCATGAACATATACATATGCGATGACCTGGAGCATGGTACAGAGATCACACAGGCAGCTGGCAGTTCAGACTGCCCCATTATTGTTCCAAATTTCCCTAAACGCTCCCATATTTCTGGCAAGTCTCAGAGCAAAGTGATCGCACATATGAACACACACATACCTCAAGCAGCCTCTCGCTATAAATAGTGCAGCCCAAAGCTGTGAGCACCTTGGCTGCAAAGCAAGAAATCCCGCAGGGCAAGTCAAGGAGTCCAGGAAGTAAGGGAGCAACGCAAATAATCTAGAAATCCAAAAAGAATGCAAGGAATCCAGGAAAATTCAAAGGTCAACACTCAACGCTCCAGGAATTCATTATTTGTTCCTGTTAGGAATAACAAGGTTACCTAACGTAGTTTGGGTAAAATAATGTATATAGACTATGATAATAATTTTAAGTGTGTGTCACTTTAAACTGCAAAGCATGTAATTTTGGGTGCGGTGTGAAACCGCCATAAGAGGGAGCAAGAGAACCTGATTGATTACTGACGATTCCCTGACGATTACTGACTATACTGGATTGATGGTTTGTTAACTGCATGTTTTCCCTACTGCTGAGTTACTGAAGGAAGAGAGGAGTTTTGACTTCTTCATATCTCTACTGAGAGAAGATATATTACTGGACTGATATTTGTAAGTTTACTGACCTCTCTTTTTTCGACACTGGAATTTGCAACTGAATAATCCCTGAACGGAGTGAACTAGTGAATGACATATGGACTGTTTGACTATGCTATAACTCTTACCGGAATAAACTATTTAACTAGCACTGTGTATCTGTTTTACTGAGTGTAAGCTACAAAAACCTTTATCTCACATATTTTGCATGTCTGCCTGACTGCCGTGCAGATTCTGCTAGGGTGTATCCCTAACAGTTCCCCCCAAATGTCCCTCCTCACAATGTTTCTTTAAATTTCAGTCCCCAGGTGTGCCTTGTGAAGAGTTGCAGGGCACTCAATATCAATTCATAAAATACTTCTATGGTCTTTTTAGAGTTTCCAACAGAAAGGGAGGGGGAGCAGCTTGTATTCCATAAAAGTTTTCAAAGATAGTTTCTAGGTGACCAAAGTTTCTGCCACGCAACATTCTAACTGTAGAGTGTCAGGGCTCCAACAACTTCTCCCTTATTCAAATCAAAAGTCTCTAACCACATCTCAGAAAAAGTAAATTGGTTTATTAGAAATTGCCATGTTGGCGGGTGGCTGGGGGCAGCTGATACTAAATTAGGCAATCAGCTTGGACGTTCCTATTCTACCCAGGATGTCTCTGATAAAGGGTAGCCCTTCCACTTGATTAGATATTGGAATTGTCTCCTGTGCTACCTCAGATCGAGGATTCACTGCACCTCATAGTGAGTTTGGCCTCCTATGACACGGAGTCTGGGGGTTCAAGAGGTGGTGGCCTCAGGGTTGATCCCACCACAGGTTTTAAAAGGCTACTATGGAATACTGGGTGTATTTTCCCTAACAGTCGGGGCAACTTCAGTTGCACCAATGAAGCGGGGACAGAACAGGGATGAAAGCTAATACTTCATATAATTAAAATATTATCAGAATACCATATGGAACATCATTCTATTACTGGTAGCGAGTCGTATTAAGACATATCTGTAACTTACTGTATTCAGACTGTATTAAGGAACTAAGACTAACCACAGTGGCATAAACAAGAGTGGAACATAGAAATAACCGAATGGTGTAAGATAACTGGAAAATATGGAATGTGCTTGTTATTTCCTTTTCCCTAATCCATATATAGAAATATATGATAGAAATATGTATAGTTGTCCTTATTTGGTGAATAAGTGTTAAGAATAATGCCCAAGGCTTTGCTGATGTCATATTGTATATACAAGTAGTGTATTAGGAAGAACTGGGGGTTCAGAATTTGTCATGTTAATGCTCTGAACACTTTGCGCAAATAAAACCTGTATTCTCCCACCTTTCGTTGTCTTGTGTCCTAATTGGAATCAAGATTTGCTGCAAAATTTCTAGTGACCCAAATGGGACGCAAGGGGTCCTGAGGCCTTCTGGGGGGGTCCATCCTGACTGCCAGGGTATCAGTGAGTTGAAGGGAACATTCCAGGCTCCATCAGACCTTTGAATCTGAGGGACTTCCTCAGACTGCTGTTCTTTGGCGGTGGCGATGGACGCTCCCAAGCACCACTGGTGAGAGGTGAGGAGACCAGGACATTGTCTGGCCAGCTGTGGAGGAAGAAGATGCCTGCAGGCAAGTTTGAAACCTGGGGAATAATCCCTCCCTGTAAGCAGGAATGGAGGAGAGGACTGATCACCCTCTCTTAAGGTAAGGTGGGTGGAATTGTCAGGTTTGGTTGAAGTGTGAGACTACTGCGGTTCCCATTGGTGACTATGAGTGTCCAGCGCCATGGGCCAGTAGAAAGCGAGTGGCGTCCGCAGTTCCCATCGGAGACCGTGTACATCCGGCTCCCTGGGTTGGGCGTGGATGTGTGCAACTCCCTGGTGTGTCCGGAAAAGGAGGGACCTCATACCCTCCTTTTCAATCCCTTTCCTCATTTGTCTTGTCTCTGTTACTTGGGTGGTTCATGGGTGGTGGAGAAAGCAAGCCTGCTAGAGGTTATGCTGAAACATTTCAAGGAGGCATATCAGTCTCAGGATTACAGTTATAAGTGGAGTAGGTTGAAACTACGGAAATTTTGTGAGACAGAGTGGCCCACATTTGGTTTTGGGTGGCCCCCTATAGGCACACTTGATATTCTCATAGCAGTACAAGTACACCACTTAGTATTCCATCCAACTTTAGGGCATCCAGAGTAGGCCCCATACATAGACGTTTGGTTTGATTTGTTGAATCACCCTCCTTCGTGGCTTAGAAAACTCAACATGCGACACTGTAAGGCCCTATTATCATGAAATATGTCTCATAAAAGTTACAGAAAGCAGTACCAGTCTTGCCCAGTTGCCCGGAGGAAGCGCCACCCCCTCCACCATATGTGCCCCCGGGTGGGTTCGATAGTGGTTCTGAGGGTGAGGAATCATCAGGGGTATCCGGCTTTATGGCCCAATTGGATCAGTTATCCCCCTATGTGAGAAGCCCCCTCAAACCACTGAAGGCTGACTGGTCGGACACCAAGAGGTAGGGGACTCAACCCACCAAGGGGCAAAGGAAATAGTCTGCCGAGGGGTGGCAGGACAGAGTTAGGAAACAACCAGTGTGCCTACTGTAAGAAACAAGGACACTGGAAAGGGGAGTGTCCTGAAAGGAACAAGGATGAAAGGTCAGAAGGCAGAGGTGGCCCTCCTCCAAGGAACCTCAGCTTTATAGTGGAAAATGGCCTAAGAAGACCCCTGGAAAGGGGCCAGGGAAGGCAAGATAATAGGAGAGGTTTAGGGAGAGCTCCCTTAATAGGTTTGGCATTTGGCAGAGGTAGAAGAATGGGATTGAGGCCGACTGGGTTCAGAAAGCCTCTCAGAACCTATGGTCAGGCTAAATATTGGAGGCAAACCTGTAACTTTCCTGGTTGATACTGGAGGAACCCGGTCGGTTCTGACACAGCCCTTGGCCCAGGCATCCCAGCAGACTATCAGCATCCAGGGTGCAACCGGAAGCATACTGCAGCGTCCCTTTCTAGAACTCCTTGTATGCACACTGAAGGGACAGGCCATAACACATCAGTTTGTATATATGCCCGACTGCCCTATTCCATTATTGGGAAGGGATCTGCTTTGCAAACTTGGGGCACAGATCTCTTTTGAGGAGGATGGGACCATGAAAATGGAGTATGGGAAAGTAAACTTGTCCGTACCCCTAGAAGAGGGATGGCGGCTCATGGTCACCAGGGACATCGGAAAGGGGGGTGAGGATAAATGGAAGCAGTTTAATGTTCCTCGGTTGTGGTCAGAGGACAACCCCCCTGGCTTTGCTGCCCACCACCCTCCTATTTTAGTGGAAGAAGCACCAATGATGGTGCCTGTGAGAATCAGACAATGGGCATACCCTACGCATATCATGCAAGCCATCCAGGACATTATTGATCTATATTTGGAACATCATATTCTAGTGCCTACTGAGTCACCATGGAATACTCCGATACTACCCATCCCAAAGGGGGAAGGCCGGTTTAAGCTGGTTCAGGATTTAAGGGCCGTGAATTTTGCCACAGTGACCATCCACCCGGTGGTTCCAAATCCATATGTTATACTCGGCCTTATCCCTCAAGCTGCCACATGGTTCTCTGTTATAGATCTGAAAGATGCCTTTTTCACAATACCAATACGTGAGAATAGTCAACACTTATTTGCTTTTGAATGGGAAAATCCCACCACTGGTCAAAAGCAACAGTACACCTGGATCAGGTTGCCCCAAGGCTTTAGAAACTCGCCAACTCTTTTTGGGGCTGCCTTAGCTAAAGATTTAGAGGCATTAAGCACACCACCCCCTGATGTGGTGTTGCAATATGTAGATGACTTATTAGTTACTGGACACACTGAGAACGCTTGCTGGAGCAACACGCATGAGTCGCTGTCCCTTTTACAGGACTTGGGATAGAAAGCCTCTTGGAAGAAGGCTCAGCTAGTATCACAGAAAGTTCGATACTTGGGTTATGACATAGAACAAGCAAAATGTACCCTAGGCCATGAGCGCAAGGAAGCCATATGCCAACTCCCCACACCTACAAATCGGAGGGATGTGAGAGGATTCTTGGGGGCTGCTGGGTTTTGTTGTATATGGATTCCCAACTTTAGTCTCATAGCAAAACCCTTATATGAAGTTACAAAAGGAGCTGATAGAGAGCCGTTACAATGGGGAAAGCAGGAAGAAGCTAGCTTCCAATCACTTAATCAGGCTTCGTTACATACCCCTAGTCTAGGACTTGGAAAAACCATTTCAGTTGTTCGTGGATACTACGCAAAATGTAGTGGTGGGTGTCCTCGCCCAAACTATAGGAACATGGCACCGCCCTGTAGCATATCTTTCCAAGCAATTTGATAATGTTGCAAAGGGGTGGCCTGCCTGGGACGGCCATTTTAACTCAAGAAGCCAGTAAATTAACATTTGGACAATACCTAGATATCTACATCCCCCATGCCCTAGAATCTGTACTGGAAACAAAGGGCCACTGTGGTTAACTAACCCTCGAATGTTGAAATACCAAGGACTCATCACTCATAACCCTCTGATTAACATCATCCAATCCACCACATCGAATCCTGCCACGCTACTGCCTGAACCCAATACTGAACTTACTCATGATTGTATCCATACAATAGAGGAAACATATGCTAGCCATCCAGACATGACAGATATACCTCTCCCTACTCCAGATTACACCTTATTCACAGATGGCACTAGCTACCTACAGGAGGGAATAAGAAAGGCAGGCTACGCAATAGTTACTCTAGATGATGTATGGGAAAGCAGAGCCCCTTCCACCTGGGACAAGTGCACAGCTGGCAGAATTACATGCACTAACCAGAGCCCTAGAGATGGCCAAAGTGCTAAGAGTGAACATTTATACAGACTCAAAGTATGCTTTCCTCACGGTTCAAGTCCATGGGGCCTCATATAATGAAAGAGGACTTATCACCACAGGAGGCAGGGATATTAAATATGGTTCCCAAATACTACGTCTCCTAGAAAGCGTATGGGCCCCACAGGAGGTAGCAGTCATGCACTGCCGGGGACACCAAAAGGTAGTGACAGACATACAAAAGGGAAATGAGAAGGCAGATAGAGTAGCACGTGAAGCTTCCCCAAAGGTACCCACCTCCACAGAAAAGTACCTCGCTATTTGGGAGCCAACTGATCACAACTGATCCCACTACTCTAAGGATGACATGCCCAGGTTAAGGCACTTGAGGCACACCTAGAGGGGGATTGGTGGATCCTACCTGATAATAGGGTTTTTATACCCGCACATATGGCCTGGGATATCGTGCGCCAAGTACACTGACAGCTGCCCTTAGGGAAGACGGCTCTGACAAAGGCGCTGAAAAGGGAATTATACATAAACAAAATAAGTAGTATAGCAGCCAATGTATGTGCATGGTGTGAGGTTTGTGCAGCTAATAACCCCGACAAGGTCCGCAACCACCACCGGGCCACCAATCGAGAGGCTGCTACCCATTCGATTCTTTAATGGTTGATTTCACTGATATGCCTCACTGTGGCCCTTACGATGCGCTATTAGTTATTGTGTGCACATATAAAGGGTGGCCTGAGTGCATACCAACACGCACCAAAAAGACCAGTGAAGTCGCAAGGGCATTACTCCCCATTGTAATCCCTAGGTATGGGCTACCCTCTAGAATCTCATTTGATAATGGCCCTGAGTTTATTCACAAAGAGACTCAGCAATTAGCTAGGGTATTGGGTATCAACTGGAAACTTCATTGCAGCTTTCACGCTCCCTCTGATGGCAGGGTGGAGAAGACTAATAGAACTATTAAGGAAAAACTTGCTAAAATATATCAGGAAACTCATCTCGAGTGGACAGATGCTCTGAGTATAGCTTTAGGTGCTGTAAGGTGTGCACCTCGGAAGGATGTCTCGATCTTCCCATTCAAATTGCTATATTGGCGAGTCCCTAATGTGGTCTGCTTAAATATTCAAAAGGATGTGCTGATATCCGACACTATTAGGTTTAAACAATTACAGGCCCTTAATGATGTAGTCCACAAGTTGCAACAATATGCGTTAACTTGTAAACCCCATATATTGGTAATCACTCCACATAACATCCGCCCGGGACAAGAGGTTTGGGTAAAAGATTGGAAACGGGAAACTTTAAGTCCAAAATGGAAAGGGCCCTATACTGTAGTTATGTGCTCTCCCCTTGCTGTTAAGGTAGCTGAAATAAAATTGTGGATTCACTGGTCCGAGTTAAATTAGCAGCACCTACCTATTGGGAAGTTGAAGACTGCTCGGATTCTCCATTTAGAATAGTTCTGTGAAAAGTGAAGAGGAATATCTCCCCTAGTGGTGACACACTGGAAGCTGTCTCTCTAGAAATCGGAGATGAAGACCAAGAGACCCCTATAGATGCTACCCTGGAAGCTAATGCCCGACACACGGGTCTCCCTTGAAAGCTCAGGTCTCGAGTCAAAAGCAGGGACTAGTCATCCACAGGAATGGGGGATTGTTGAGAACAGGCTGACACCTCAAAATGGAAACAAATCAAAGACTGAGAGAAACGGCGTGTATCTGCAAGGGACTTATGCCCCCTGTCTGGATCGTGACCATCTTACTGGTAATCAGTTTTGTCCTCAACTCCCTATACCTGTATGGTGTATTGGTAAGGAAGGACAGTAAGGAAACTCCCCTAGATGTAAAAGAGGTGGACGAATGGTACTCACCAGACCCGTCTGAGGATACAGAGCCCCCCTACATAGATGATGGAAAAGAGATTAGACCATGTAATATGTGTTTTATGGTACTAACTACTGGGAAACACTTCATTTACAGTGTAACTAGGGATCTGAATTGTTCCACTACCAACCTTCCCCAATGTGAGTATGAGGGGACAAGATACTGGCAATGTGTGTACAATAATGCCATATTGTGCCACATTCTCCGCACCCCCTGGGTACCCATAAGACATGTTCGGTTCCCTCGTGCTTCTGGTCACATTTTGCAAAATGAGAAAAATCCTGCTTGTGAAAAGTGCTTGGATGACACGGGGACATTGTCTCCATACATTGGAAAGGTGCCTTCATGCGGTAATTTTAAGATAACACCTAACTGTTATTACCTCTTATATACAAAACAGGGAGGTACACAGAACAACTAGTCCACCAATGCTCAGGGGTTCATGGTATACAATGTTATACAGAGGCTCCACAGGATGACCCAGCTCTTAATTCCGGTTCATGCTCCCAGTGTAAAGATGGCAAAGGAGGCCTTACATATGTAATAGGTAAACCAGCCTCCTTTACAGATTTCACTCTGCCCCAGTGTAAACACTCAACTTGCGGCCCTCCTACTTCCTGCAATGGCACTATGTGTATGGGTATAATTAAGGTTAAACAGTGCCGAGGCAGGGAGGGTCTCCTCTACTATACTGACAGCGAGACCGTACCCACTAATGTCTGGAGGAACCCTAGATGGCACCCCACTGTTCCGCCACCTAGGGCACCACAGCCGGCTAAACCACAGGGCCCTGGTAGGACCAACAAAGGGCTGCCCACAAGGACAGCCAGGGGGGCCCGTCTTACATGAATCCGTTGTGTCCCAATAATTGCATTTTTTGCCTCAAGGTTGTCTTAAAAGGTAAAGTCATCACCACTACCCCTAGTGTATCATACCCACTATACTTGTACCAGAACACCCACTCCTTGCTGCTATCATGGAACCTGATATTCGATCTGTTCACAAAAGAACGAATGTTATGATGCTAAGGTAAAACCGCCCCAGACCTGGTTGGTGGCCAGAAGTCGGGGAGATCAAAATGGCCCAATAATTACTCAGACACGGATTCTGACACCTAGTAGCTCAGGCACCATTCTGTTTGATGTCTGTAAGGTGGCCCAATGACCCACCTCCTGTGGGACCACCTTATCCTGGCACAGAACATATTCCCGATCTGATGTTTATATTTGCCCATACCAATACCCTGGAGAGAGGGGAAAATGGGACTGCAGCAGCAATGTAGGTGAAAGGTTCTGCCCATATTGGAGTTGTGTCCTTTGGGCCACATATACAAACTCAGGAAGAGGAACCCATCTCCACATATAATGGGCACTTCAAACAAAGGACTGCACAATTTATAACTGTAATTGGGTCAACATCACTATACCTAATCCCCAAACCTGGATTTCAAAATATGGCCCAACTCTGGGTATTAGATTATATGCGAAGGGAACTGACCCTGGGGGCATCATCCACCTATCTATCGAAATTAGACAAATAGTCTATTTGTCTCCAATGCACACTCCAAGTATTTTTCTGAATTTTGGCAAGAGGTGGACATAGAGTTTCAGCCTTCACATGAGGCATGCAACCTCTTTCTTGAATTAGCATCCACTATAGCCCATACCTTTAATGTCACAAACTGTTACGTGTTATGCCTCACCTGGATCCACAGGTGAGCAATCACAATTCTGAAGTTCCAAAATATAAGCAACTAAGAACAAAGCCCAACCAAGATAGTTGCTGAAGTTTTTCCAGTCCTCAGCAGTAAATCCAATATGTGTGGCAAACCTGAAGTGCCTATAAATCACAGTGCCTCAGAGAATCTTCACAAGACTTTCACTCTAACAAAACACTTTGCTTCCTGCAAATTTCTCAAGCCAATCTGTTTCATTTTATCCCCTAAAGGGGGCGTGTCAGTCTCATTAATCACTGGCTTGATGCTTCTTTCCCAATTGAGATTGACGTCTCAATCTCCATCTATTTCTCATGTCAAGCCAAGATCCCTCAAACCCCTCCTCCTCCACACTTGAAACCTCTCGCACGTTTTCCTGATTAACTGTTCCTGGCTGCTGCATAGTCAGAGAGGGAGATTTGGGGAAATTCACCTCCAATAAATCAGGTTCGTCTCTCATAACTAAGTCCACTTCCTCATCCTGTCTGCCCTCAGAATCACTCAGCAATGAAGGCTCAAATTTCACTGCCAAATCATCTTTGCTTGAGCTCACATCTGCCAATGGAGCAGATTCCAATCCCAGAGTCACAACAGTTACATATGCGGTGGGACCAAAATAGGGGATCAGTGGCCCTGGGCAGCACAAGAATGGAACTATTCCATTGCTTACAACTTATCAGCCATGCCAGTACATCAGCCACTGTCTAGGAGGCAGTTGATTAATCCCATCATTGCACAGTAGTGCTTGGCTAATACACAGGGAACAGGTCCTGTGGTAGGGAAAACTGAATGCTTGGAGGTTCATGAATGGAATCAGTCTACAAAATCCTGGAGTTATTGGCCTAATAAAAGGCATCACTTCTGGGCCAATTTTACACTGCAAAGCATGACTGACTGGGGTACATTGGATATATAGAGATGTGGCCTATAGCTCCCTCCCTCCTAACTGGAGAGGAGCATGCACCTTGGGCATTATTAACCCCTCCTTCTTTATGCTACCTTTAAATATACCCCAAGTAATGAATTCTAATCAATGGCAGAGTAGGAGACTACAGGCAGACTACAAAATAGGGGACTGGGCAGATGATGATTGCCCCCCTGAACATATTATGGAGTACTAGGGCCAGCTACTTGGGCTGCTGATGGCACTTGGGGGTACCATTTCCCAATTTCCATGCTTAATCGAATCAAAAGGCCCCAAGTGGTTAGTGAGCTTATTGCCAATGAAACAGCTCAATCTTTGCGTAGCTTAGCTGTCCAGCAATGGAAATTTAGGGATGCAATATATCAAAACAGCCTGGCTCTGGACTATCTTTTGGCCATGGGGGGAGGGGAGGGGGGTATTTGGGAAATTCAATTTCTCTAATTGTTGCTTAGAGTTTGATGATGGAGGCGAAATTATTGAGCAATGGGCCAGACGAATAGAAAATCTTGCCCATGTTCCTGTACAAAAATGGAGTGGATTGGATCTTGATGAAATATTTGGAACCTGGTTCCCCAAATTGCCTGGCCTTCAGGCGATTGTTGCTCTCGTGGGCCTAATTGCCACTGGGTGTGTAGTCTTACTCTGTATTCTTCCTATTTTCATGAAGACTATTTCCAATAGTCTCTCTCTGTTGGTGGAAAAAAATCTACTGAAAAAGCTATAGCTGTTTGGGTAAATGATTAGGTAAATACCCTATGAGGAGCTTATCCCTCTGTGTGAAACTGCACAGAAATTTATCGATTAAGGTGAAGTTTCAAAGTGGGGAATGAAGTGGAGACAGAACAGTGACAAAAGCTAATACTTCATATAATTAAAATATTATCAGAATACCATATAGAACATCATTCTATTACTGGTAGCAAGTCATATTAAGACCTATCTGTAACTTCCTGTATTCTTGTAGAAATATATGATAGAAATATGTATAGTTGTCCTTATTTGGCAAATAAGTGTTAAGAATAACGCCCAAGGCTTTGCTGATGTCATATCGGGTATAAAAGAACTGTAACAGGAAGAACTGAGGCTTCAGAATTTGTCATGTTAATGCTCTGAACACTTTGCGCAAATAAAAACCTGTATTCTCCCACTTTTCGTGGTCTTGTGTCCTAATTGGAATCAAGATTTGCTGCAACACCATGACTGGGTTGATGATGTTTCCTCTGGGAAAGGTCCGATGAATGTTGGGCCAAACTTCTTACTAGGGAGCCTTAACCTCAAGTACTTGGTGGCTAGGTAGACTTTCTCCCCCACCTGGGATGGCCTTTGCGGGAGCCAATGCCAGTTTTTTATAGCTTTGTGCCACTTTTGCCAGTGCCTTTTTTACATTTTCCCAAGTTGTTTTCAGTGTTGACATCCTATAGGTCAGGCTGACTGTGGAGGAGGGATCCATGGATACTCAGGCATTGGGATGAAGTCCATGCCACTCATTACTCTGAAGGGGGTTAGTTCCATGCTACTGTGAACAGCATTATTGTATGCAACCTCCATGAAAGTCAGGAGGTCCGCCTAATTGGACTGCTGATAATTCACATAGCACCTCAGGTACTGCTCTACCATGGTGTTCAGTCTCTCTCCCCCCCACACCCCCATTGCTGCTCAGATGAAAGGCTTAGCTAAGATTCTGGGAAGACACAATAGACCACAGGAACTCCCTCCAGAACTCAGCCATGAACTTGAAGCCTCTGACTAAGATAATTCGTCGTGGTACTGCACGCAGGTGGTAGATGTTCTTCAGGAACAGCTTGGCTAACTGGTGGGCTGAAGGGAGTCTTCTGCAAGGTATGTCAGGATTCCAGCAATCACCCTAATTAAATCGTGATACTCGAGGCAAACTTCAAAAAACTTCAAAGAATTTATTAGAGGCGACATACTGGCACTGCCCTGTATGAAGCCAACTCTGGCATAGGTACTTTACAGTCACCTGTGATCCTATTTCCCTCCTTCCACTGGGATTTCTCATAAACCAGATTCTCCAACTGAGCACATTCACAGGCTCGATGTCATCATTCATGTCATCCAATTAAATATATTAGTGGGCAAAAGCTCTGGTGTTTTAGTTACAATCTTTTAAAGATAAGAGTTGGAATGTACTTTTGCTTTCAAACTGCTGCACTGCTCTTCCAGATTTCCTTCCTCCCCCCTCCATTTTTTATGGCAACTACTGAAACAGGCATAGGAATGTTTTACGAGTTGACATCTAAGTTGGCACCAAACTCTATAGTTCTGGATAACTTTCCCCAGGAATGTTTGGAGACAAGAGAGTACATTGAAGGAACACACCCAATTTCCTGGGTATCGAACTCTCTTCTTTCAGCAACACTTTCTAGACCTGTCCGGAAAAGAAGGACCACAACCACTTCAGACCAGTGCCCTCTAGGGGTATATCTGTGATTTTTCACTAACATGCTCTTCTCCAGCTTCTCCCCTGCACATGCTGCACATGGAGGCCCAGAAGGAGTTCAGGGTCCCCAGAGGAGATATTGCTTCTTACAGTAATTATTAAAATCCTGGTCTGTGAGATCTCTCCTGATATTTCTCCAGTGATTGCCTTTGATGTAAACATCAGACTGAAGCAACTTGAAAAGGATCTTGCATCAGAAAAGGATAAATGTTTCAGGTCTCACTCTACGTGGCACAAATTTGGGGACATTCAGTGACTGAACTCCTTGATATGTATCATTTTCCTCCTTTCCAATTAAAGTTCTGTCAATCTCTCTCTCAGTCAAGAAAGTCACTCTCATTTCAATCTTGTGAGAGTGCTTTGAATTCTTCAAACTCTTGTTCTTCCTCAGAAACAGGAAGGGGATTGATTCAGCCCCATGAATTATGGACCTCCTCCTCCTCCTTCTGCTGCTGCTGCTGATATCCCAGCCAGTCTTTGGCAAGCTGAGAATGAAGTGCCTGCTCAGTTTGGAAGAGCAAGAGGGAAAAAAACTACGGAGCTATTACAGGCCAGGAGACCACCTCATTAGTATAGTCTCCATTGCCACAATAATACCCAATATAATTCTATCTTTCAACACAGCTCCTTATACTCAGTCTCCCTTGTAAGTCATTCAGTGTGATGGAGTAGCACTTCCTCCATTTGCAGTCTTCTTTTCTTTCAGTTACTCCTATAATGCAGGACTTGTCTAATTTCTTGAATCATTTGTATTTCCATGGCTTCTCTCTTACGTCTTATTTTAAGAGACCCAATCCAAAGATGGAGCCACCCCGCTCCCTGAAGTCCAAATTATTTTCCCATCTTGTAGAATCCTGAGTTAATCACAACTAGCTTATTGAAAAGTTTGTAGTTGCCTCTGCCCCACCCATTCCTCCATTTGTTGATATTCAGTTGCCGCTCCTAGTAGGAATAGAGAATGAATTGCTTTTCTGGGTCTCTTATGAAAAGATTCTGTAACTCCTTTGTTCCCTAGGCCACCCCTCTGGAAAATTTGCAAGGATCGTTTTTCTCGCCATGTACATGTGTACATCTGAACTAGACTCTGTTGTTTCTCTATGTCATATAATGTATGTGGGTATACCCATAATTTTGTATCGATGTATTCTGTCATGGTTATGTAGTGTATATTGGCGATCCTTTAAAGCGATAGCAATGAAATTTCATTTTATTATATGCAGATTAGTGCACATTCAAAGTAACAATAAAGTTATTCTAAGCTCTAAGTCCTCTTTGCTGATGATTCTATTGAATGATTTTGAATAGCAATAGCATTTAGACTTATATACCAACTCACAGTGCTTTATAGCGCTCTCTAAGTGGTTTACATGGTTAGCATATTCCCCACAACAATCTGGGTCCTCATCTTGTGGAGAGAAAGAGGAACAAATGAAAATTTTTTTGTTGTTGCTGTTAGAGATAATGTTATCATGAACCTTTTTTTACAGTAGTTCATTTACAGCCCCAGGATTATTCCTAAAGTTTATTTTTGCCATTCAACAAGTCAACAAGAATTCTCAGCTACTGTACAATCTCACACTTGGCTACAACATCCAGGACAACTATTTGAACACCCTAGGCACTTCAGATGCCTTGCTAAACATACTCTCAACTGGAGAAGCCAATGTTCCCAACTACAGGTGTGGCAAGAAGGACAATCTGATGGCTGTTCTTGATGGATCTCCTGATGACATCTCCATTCAGATGTCAACATTAGTAGGCACCTACAAAGTCCCACAGGTTTGTTTTCGTGTTTCTCTATCTGGTAAAGTAAGCAGGGTAGTGGTGGGTGGGTAATCGATTCAATCGAATCTTTTCTATGGAATTCATGAGCTGCTTTTCACCATGGCCATTGTTATAGCTAGGGATTAGGATCCACAATGGGAAGAGGCCTAAACATTTAATCGAGCAAAACTTGAGGAGCTGGACACAATGTTAAATATGAAACATTTTCCCAAATATGGAGAGGTTTTTTCCTGAATGCCATCCCTCTGCAAAACAGCTATGGCAGCTGAATTTCAAAGCTTCTTTCTGGATGCCTTACAAACTAATTCCAACAACACTGTCAAATTATTTAGTAAGACTAGTACTATTCTTCTTCTCATCCTTCCTATTACCTGTCTCTTCCCTCTACTGATTATAACTGTATTGCTTGTATCTTTAAAATTTATATTCTTTTATTTGTCTCCTAGTATTATTTGCTTGCTTATTAGTAACCTATGACTATCACTAAGTGTTGTATCTTATTATTCTTGATGAATGTATTTTATTTTTCCTTTATGTACACTGAGAGTACATGCACCAAATACAAATTCCTGGTGTGTCCAATCACACTTGGCCAATGAAGAATTCTATTTTATTCAATTCTATTTAAACAATTTGCCGTGGTCTAGAGATAGAAGGGGACATGGTGGCTCAATGACTAAGACACTGAGGTTGTTGATCAGAAAGGTCGGTAGCACTTTGTAATAGAGTGAACTCCCGTTACTTGTCCCAGCTTCTGCCAACCTAGCAGTTCGGAAGCATGTAAAAGTACAAGTAGATAAATAGGGATCACATTGGTGGGAACATAACAGTGTTCTGTGCACTTTTGGCATTTAGTCATGCCAGACACATGACCATGGAGATGTCTTCAGACAAACCTGGCTCTTCGGCTGTCTAATGGAGATGAGCACGACTCCCTAGAGCCAGAAACAACTAGCATGTATGTGCAAGGTGAACCTTTAGAGATAGAAGACATAAATGTCTATTGTCTGAATGTCAATTTTAATAGAAAAGAGAAAGGACAGTATCTTAGACCTGAGATTAGGCCAATGATTATATTCAATCTAGCTAATATTCTGCATTTGTTATTCTTGAAATGGCTTAAGGGTTAATAACAATAAACTATTCTAAGGTTTTCATGAGAACTACACTGGATGTATTAAAAGCTTACATTTTGGACTTAATCTGATCTAAATATAATACAGCATTCTTCCTTGTTTCTTCAGATCAGTTTTCGAATTGTTTCAGAGGCTCTGAGCGATAAAAGTCAAATTCCTTTTTTCCATCAGATGCTCCCCAAAAATGGGATCCAGTATCTGGGAATTGTCCAACTCCTCCTCCATTTTAGATGGACTTTGATTGGTCTCTTTTCAACAGACACAGAGGAGGGAGAGAATTTCACGAGAATTTTCACTCCAATGCTTGTCAGAAATGGAATCTGTGTTGTTATATCACAACAATTCCCAATGACTAGACCTCCAGAACACCTCAGAGATGCCATCTCTAAATGGAGGAAAGTCAATGTCTTTGTTCACTTCATAGAACTTGTTTCCCTTGAAGATAGAATGCTACACATCCACTTAACAATTAAAAGTTTGTCAGGACCTATTGAAGGGAAAGTCTGGATCACCACAATGGTTGAGAAGTTGACAATGAAATGGGATACACGTTGCAAATATATCCATAGCATTTGGACCTTTGATTTTCAGGAAAAAATATGGCCAAATGATGATGCCTTTCAAACCAATCTTTTTATAGATTCCAAATTTGAAGATCAGTCTTTTCACTGTTCTTTTTCAAAGCCTGTCCTTTCTGTCAAGGGCCGGAGACGATGCACTCAGATAGCATCACTGGACATGCAAGAGAAAAAGGACAGAATTCAGATAAAAAATGAGCACCGGTTTTACAGTGTTTTTAAGACTTTGGCCCATGTCTTGAATGTTGCCTATTCCTCAATATCTAGGAGGAGAAAAATGGAGGAGAAAGAGAGATTAGAAGCACCAAGGCTAGAACCATGGCAGGTATGCAGTCCTGACATGGATCCATCAAACCTAGTTCCTATTTAGAAAAAATAATGCAATGCTGATGTAGGGGAACCATTTCAATTTACTTGTTCTTCCAAACACCAATAGGTTTGGTCAAGCTGAGGCCAGATTTAGCTCACAAGATCATATTCCAAAGAGCTGGCACCGTGACAATTATATTTGGATATTAAACATATCCAATTATAAAAGAATATAAAATGTATATAGTGTAAATAAATTCCTGTATTTATAGGTTTGTAATTAGCATGACAGAACTTTACATTAATAAATTTCAACCAAACCTGGGAGCATTTAGCCAACCCCTCCTCACTGCAGGAATCCAATTAAAGCTTTTCAGACTGATGGCTGCTCAGTCTTTGCATTTAGCTGTGGTGGCACAAAGGTTAGAGTGCAAGTATTGCTGGCTAATTGATTGCTCAGTGCCAGGAGTTTGATCTTGAGCAACTCAAGGTTGACTCAGCCTTGTATCCTTCCAAAGTTGGTAAATGGGTACCCAGATTGTTGGGGGCAATATCCTGATTCTATAAACCACTTAAAGAGGGTTGTAAAAGCCCTGTGAAGTGGTATATAAGTCTAAGTGCTATTGCTATTTAGGCAAATAATGAAGGGAGAGAGATTGAACATCTCTTGTTCACTGGCTCAGCTTTAATCCTCCTTTTAGGAAGTTTCAACTTGCTTTCAAAATCCCTGGATGTTTCAATTCTAGTTCCATCCCTTTCTGGAGAAGAATGAGTTTTACAATTTTTCTTGGGAAAAATTGTACTTGGACCAAAATGGAAATCTAGCAGCAGATCTGAATATCATCAGTTGGTTGTTTTTCCCCAAGGAGGATCCCATCAAAGAACAAGTGGGGAGTTTGGAAAGACAGAGGCTTATTATCAACCAAGATGCTCTTTCACGGCTAAAGTTGCTCAACAAGGTGATTGAAAATATTGGCAACTTTTCTCTGTCTGTATGGTGGATGTTAGTGTCCCCCTGAAAGAGCAGGCTCAGATATACTTAAGAGCCCCATATCTGACCAGAGTTATCTATGTCCC